>NC_133618.1:172596732-172824232 GCF_048593235.1 Sminthopsis crassicaudata | reverse complement strand
TGGTCCTCTCTGCTTGTCTTAGGGAATATTATGATCCTGTCTGTGCTCTCCCAGCTTGTCTCATAGAGTAGCAAGGCTTTCAGATTATTTACAATGATTCAGGCTTTCTTAATAAGGTCTGTCTGGCTACCTAGGACCTCATCACAAAGGCCAAGGTTTTCCACTGCATCCAGGGCCATTTCCAGTCATCCTGATTTCTATCTGACCATTAGATCCAGATGGCTTTAGGGGAGAAAGTGGGGCTGGTAATTTTGCATTGGCTTCTTTCACTTAAATCCGATGTCATGGCATTACCTCCCTTATGTCATGGTCTTCTTCAAGAACAAAGGACAAACAAACAGCAACAAAAACAATTGAAATGCTCTGGAAACTGGGAGATGGGAATTTCATTTTAGGTCCTTAAAATCCTTATTCTAAGTAGAGACCCATAAGTTTTATTAGTTTTCCAAGAATACCTAGGACATAAAAAACAGTTAAAATCCCTGATCTAGGTAATATTATACTTGATATGGAAAGTTTGGTAAAAAATTATAGACCCAATTAAATTATCTATTAAAAACAAGAATGATAGGACAAAGAAAACAGGTGAAACTACAATTTTACCTTTTATTCCCTGTTTTTCCCTTCTTATGGTCTTTTCCTTTTGCTTAGATTTTTCTTTCACAATATTACTAATATGGAAATATATTTAAAATGGTTGTGCATCTGATAATCCATATCAGATTGCTTGCTGTCTTGGGGAAAGAGGGGGGGCAATTTAAAACTCAATATTTCATAAAAATGAATTTTGAAAATTATTTTTACATGTAATTGGAAAAAATACTATTAATTTTTTTTTTATAAACTGATACCACAAAAACTCACTTTTACTCTGGATCTTGTGTGACTAAGATATAATGTGGAACAGAATTTTAGTGGCTTAGGTCCAACTTATTCGAGTCCAGATATTTCTTAGTAAAGACTGGTTCTTGTGCTACAAATGACTCAAATTTAGGTGCAGAAATAGTAGTTCATTTATCTCCTTGTTTGTATTCTAAATCTTCAGATAAGTGTTTGAGATAAGTTACACAAATCATGTCACCACAGTATTAGTTCAATTAATTTTTTTAATTGAAATGGCAGGAATATGCTAAATGATGAAAAACCTTGCAAGTTTGTTTGATTATCTCTTCCACCATTCTGTTTCTTGTCATCTTAGCCTGTTCAAGTGCCAACTTTTCTGATTTGATAATTTGTTAGGTGAAAGTAGTAGTGGTGAAGAATGCTGGTGCCTATAGAGGGCCAGAACTTTGGAGAAGTATACTCGAAACAAGGTGTTAACTCAATGGAATTGATGAGATGATAGTTCTCTAGTATACATATACTTAGTACTTAGCATGGTGATGTAATGGTTCTCTAGTTCATACATACTCAGTATACTGTAATGATGTAATTGTCATAGGGTATTTAAATTCAGGACAAAGTCAGATTCAGATGAAGACTTGTTGAGATTGGCAGAATGTCAGACTGCTGGAAGAAATAGGTCAGACTGAGACTGGGTTGGACTATGATAGACACATTCTGTAAAGGAGACAGACTGTGAAGGAGACAATAAAGACTTTGGACTCCATTCCAGTCCATTCTCTGATGATTATCCTACTGAGACCAAGGCCCTTCTGGAGACACCTCCAGAAAGCTATCTCAGACATTACATTTTGGTGCCCACTTTTGCAATACCAACAGCAAAAAAGCCCGAGTGGTCACTGAGTTCCTTATACAAGCTTTTGTAATTATTGCTACAAGCAATAAAAACAAATAATGGACTTGCATATATTTCTAAACATTTTGCACACTTTTGTGCACAGTATCAGATTTTACATACCACTGGCATACCTTCTAATCCTCAAGGACAGGCAATAATAGACAGGAGAAACAGAGACATCAAGACTCTTCTCCAAAAACAAAAGAAAGGGGGAACCACCCTAGAGAACTTCTAAATTTAGCTCTTTACACTATAAATGTTTTGATTTTTGATAAAGATGCACTGGCTTCTGCAGACAGGTTTTATAACCCACTACCAGAAGGGCAGTGTCCAGTGCGAGCAACTCCACTATCTTTAGATAATTGCCAGGTGAAGTGGAGATATCCAGAAAGTGGTAAATGGAAGGGACCAGATAGGTTAACTGCTTAGGGGAGAGGCTTTGCTTGTATCTCTACAGATGGAGAAGGAATCGGATGGATGCCAATAGGTATTCACCTTGTCCATTGTAGAGAGATGGACAAGACCCTTGAAATGAAGGAAAAAGACCCAAGAAACATCAGATGGTTCCATCTCTGACTACATGTGCCACTGAAAAAGCATGACAGTGAACATCAAAAATTGTTAATGAGACTACTACAGGACTTCAAATTCTGCAGGAATTATTGGATTCCCTAATATTTGAAGTAATGGACAATAGATTTGTTTTGGCTGCTAAAGGAGGTTTATGTGTGATTGTTTTATATATATATATATATATATATATATATGTATATATATATATATACATATATATGTATATATATATATATATATATGTATATATATATATATATATATATATATATATATATATACACCCTCCTTCTAGTACTTATGGGCATGTATAATTCTTCATATTGATTCATAATGTTTGTTACATCACTACTAGCCTATGTTACATTACTATGTGCTTGTATAATATCTCCCATGCTGATGGATTTATGAATACCTGTGTAGTGTTCTGGTTGATTTTCTGGAGGTCTCTGGACCAGTCTTTGTTTCAGTAATTACCACAAGAATAGCCAGGTGTTAAAGTCCAAAGTCCAAATTCTTTATTGTCTCCTTTCCTGGGGCCCGATTAGCTTTCTTGAGGCCCTTCAAATGGGCCTTGGTCTCAGTGGGGGGAGCAGAAGGACAAGCCAGCCACCATGAGGCTGATGAAGATGGAATGAATGTCTTTCCTTGGCTCTGAGAGCTTAAGCTCCTGCCTCCAGTGCTATGTCTTCTCCGAGTCTGTCTTCAAGCCTCTGGGTCTCCCAGGAGAGCCAACAGGAGCCTGACTGAAGATGGAATGAATCTGTCTCTCAGTCCCACCCTGGCTAAGTTTGTTCCAGTTATATGCTCTATTATAATTAGATCATTTACAGTATGCTGATTATAAACCAATCATTATATCACTAGGGCACCATTATTTATTGTAAGATTAAATTAATCATACTGAACTAGAGAACTATTAATCACCATGCTAAACTAGATAACCATTGTCTTATCAGTTCCACTGAGTTAGCACCTTGTAAAAATCCTTGTGCCAAGTACAGAGTTCTGGCCAACTTTGGAGAAGTATACTTGAAACAAGGCGTTACTCAATGGAATTGATGAGATGATGGTTCTCTAGTATACATATACTTAGTACTTAGCATGGTGATGTAATGGTTCTCTAATTCACACATACTCAGTATACTGTAATTATGTAATTGTAATAGGGTATTTAAACTGGGAACAAAGTCAGACTCAGATGGAGACTGGTTGAGACTGGCAGGATGTCAGACTATTGGAAGAGACTGGACCAGAATGAGACTTTGATTTAATAGAATCATAGGTTCTTAATGAGAATAGTGTTGAGGCAAATAAGCCTTTTTTCTATGACAGTAATTTTATAACTGCATCTTCCATGGTCATAAATTCTATCTTATAGAATATTAAAGTATACAACTACAGCAACTCAAACATTTTAAAAGCATTCTCTTATACCTATTTTAGAGCATGCTTTTTCAGGAATTATTACATGCTTACTATTTACTAAATATTGTGCTAACCACTGGCCACTTAATAACTATCTAAGGTTGTTATTAACTTGTTCCTCCAGCCACCCACAAATTACCTCAATCAATGGGTATCTTGTTGTGTTGTCATTTCAGGCCTGTCCAAGTCTTTGTTACCCCATTTTGGATTTTTCTTGGCAGGGATACTGGAGTGATTTGTCATTAACTTCTCTAATTCTCTTTACATATGAGGAAACTGAGGCAAATAGGATAAAAAGAGTTGTCCAAGTAATGTCTAAGGGCAGATTTGGACTTATGACGATGAGTCTTCCTGATTCTATGTCCAGGGCTCTATTCACTATTTACTCTAATACTAATACTAATAGTACCATCTAACTATCCCAAGTAATGGCATAGAGTGAACCTTTTTCCCCATACTTCTGCTAAATAATGAGTATTTGGGAAAATATCTGGTAGACTCCGTGAACTTTAGCTTTTTTTTTAGAGACTATTTTTGTCATGCAATTTACAAGATTTTCTATTGTTTGAAATCTTTGATATTCAAAAAATATTTAATGAAGAAATTCTGACTCCATAGGAAAAAATATTTTTATTTCCTTTGGAAGCTCAGGAAGGATCGCATTCAATATTTTTCAGGGGAATCAGCATGATTTTTTGAAGAAACTGCAATTAGTTCAATTATCAATGTGTGAATGGTCTGACATGGGTTCCCCATGGTGAAATTTTAATTCTAGTCTGATTTCTTCCAGTCACCCGGCACACAGCTGTGTTTTGTTCTTTACCCACTGATTTGCTTGAAGAATGCAAGTTAATATTAATATTAACCTAAGAAAGTGACTGAATGTCAACATAACATAGTATATAGAAGGTAGACTTTTAAATAAGGAACACCTGGAGTATCTGTCCTACACACACACACACACACACACACACACACACACTGATTGTGTGAAGGGGAAGTTCATTTACTCCCACATCTTCCAAATAGCTCTCTAAACCTGAAGTTATAGAAGTGTAGCTGATTTTCCTTGGTAGAAGAAGATTCCACATAGGAATGATGAAGTCATGGGGCTGGACAGACAGAGAAATAAACCAAAAAGATTAATCCCCAATGCAAATGGAAATTATTTATTTTCCTTTATTTTTAATTTGTTTTTGTCTGTAGAGTAACCTCTACTAACCAGAGAAAAGTGATAATCATTCTTTTTGGTTAGCTCATTGTGTTAAAATTAAATAAGGGCCTTCTTAATCCATAATCATCACATAGAAAGTGACTTTTCACTAATTCCATTTTTCTTGTGAATGAACACAGTTTCTATATTTATGCCAAATTATAAACAGTTGTGAAAGAAATGACTAATCTAAATATTTTTAAATAAACAGATTTCTTTTCCAGTCCTAATCATTAAGCAACAGATCTTTTGTTGCCTTCAAAATACATCATAAAATTAGTTTTCAGTTCTATTTCTTCACTTAAAATTCTAATTTTCTCAATGAAAATGTATTTGTAAGATTTTGATTCATCTGACTTTTGAAGTAAAAACCTTTGTAGCAAAGGAAACTGTGATATTGAAGAAATTAGAGGAGAAATGTCTTTTCTAATAAGTAAAACATTGCAAAAAGCATTTTAAAAGCTTTTATTCAGATTCCATGATAATGAGTAAGTCCAGTAAAAGGACATTCCTTTCTCCAAGAGAAAATTATACTCTAATAATATTGCAAGCTCAGGATTAGCCCAAGTCATAGGATATAGGAAAGTTATCTTGTTGTGTCAAATAAACAAACTTCACCAATGGAAAAATCACTATGCTTGAAGCCAGATATATTAGATTTGAAGTTATACTACTTATTAACTGTGTGACATTGGGCAATTTACTTAATCCCACTGATTCCCAATTTTCTCATCTATAAAATGGTAGATAACTGGATTAGCACTGCCTAACTCAAAAGAATACTATGAAGCTCAACTAAGTACATAAAATACTTTTTTTGTAAATTGCAAGTCACTATAGAAATATAAGACATTATCGTTAATTTTAAATAGAGTTCCTGAATTAAAGATAAAGTTATATATTTATTTAATTTTTAAAAAGATACCACAAAGAGCAGGATTTTAAAAACTTGGAAATGATTGTGGTTTACTTCAATTTTGAATGAGACTTTTCTTCTTACTGAATTTTTTTTTCTGATTCTTCTCTTTGTCTTTCTAACCCATGTTAATTCCTTAAAAGAAAAGTCTTTTGTTCTTTAATAGCCTATCTCCACTCTTCCTTGGGTACTTAGAAAAATATTACACCTTAAATATCATTATTATACAAAACTATACTACCTTTAGGATCTTAAACTCTGAAATGAATATCTCTGATCACAATCACCTGTCCTGTCTTATTTGCATCTCAGATTCAACTGATAAATTTATAGGTTGATCTCATTGTGACTTTTGTTAGATGTGGCTGTTGAACCTGAGTGTGTTCTTTGAAAACGCAATGTGAAAAAATGCTCTAATGCTAGAGAAAGGCAAATATAATGATTATAGTTCACTGAATATATTATTATTATTATATTGTATATTAATAATTATTTATATTAATTATAATAATATTAATAATGAATATAATGAACTATAGTTCACTGAGCTTGATTCTGGACTAAATTCTAGAACATATTAACCTGAAACATCTAGGATACCTAGGAAACCTCTAGAAACATCTAGAAAAGGACACAGATTTTAGTAGGAGCCAACAGAGTTTCATCATAAACATGTAAAGTAAAACTTGCTTTATTTCATTTTTTGATAGTTATTAAACTGGTAGACTGGAAAACATCTGCAACTATAATTTATTACCTAAATCTCAGCAAAACATTTGATGAATTTTTTTCATGCTTTTGTTTTCATCTGGGCAGTTATGAGGTATTTAAAATAGGAGTACGGATTCTGGGGTCAGAAAAAACTCATAGTTGTACATTAAGATCTGGACTCAGACACTTAATTCCTTAATTAATTAGTTTTCAGTTCTATTTCTTCACTTAAAATTCTAATTTTAAGTGTGACCCTGAGCAAACCACTTAAATCTGTTTGCCTCAGTTTCCTCATCTGTAAAATGAATTGGAGAAGGAGATGGTAAACTATTCCTGTGTCTTTCCCAAGAAGACCTCAAATAGGGTCAAACACAATTGAAACAATAACTTCATTTTCCCATCAATCTGAAGAAATGTGTTCTGGGCAATAATACAGTTTGATAGATCCAGAAATGTTTGAACAATTATACCCAAAATAGATGAGGAAGAGGAGGAGAATGAAGAAAATGATGATGATGATGATGATTGATTGATAATATTAGCTAGCATTTATATAGCATTTTATGGTTTGCAAAGCATCTTTACTTATGTTATTTGATCTTTTAATAAGCCTATGAGTTAGTTTTTATTATAACCATTTTACAGATGAAGAAAAGAGAGATCATGAGTTATAGGATCACACAGACAGTAAGTTGATTGAAATCAGTTCTTCCTGATTCCAAGTCCAATGCTTTATCTATGAATAGTATCTTCATGAAAGGAGACTTTTACAAGAGAAACTGGACTCTTAACCTGAAGAATATAGTTGTTGGAGGTGAACAGGAAGAATAGATGCTATTGATATCCTTTTACATTTTAGGGAGCTGAGACAAAAAGGGATTAAGTGACTTGTCCAAGATGACACAACTAGTGAGTGAATGTCCGATACTGGCTGTGAACTCAGGTCAGGCTTCCAAGTCTGAGGCTCAATCTACTACTTCCTTGTAGAAGAGACATTAGGGGGTAGATGATGTAGTGAATAGAACAATAGGTTTGGAGTCAGGATGGCTATTCTTTGAACAGCTGTATGACCTTTAGAAAAATCACTTATTTCTCAGCTTCAATTTCTTCATCTGTAAAATGGGAAAAATAATAACCTATATCTCATAATATTGCTATAAAGATCAAATGAAACAAATGTTAAATACTTTTTGAACTTTAAAGTAGTATGCATTTGCTATTATTATTATTAGCCATATCCTGTTGTCTAAATAGGGTTGAACTGGAACCTGTAGATACAAGTCTGTCTGCAATCTATTTTCCCGTTCATTATATTGTTTTCTGTTTCTCCCCAAAATATACATTTCATCTGAAGTGGTCTGCTAGCTGTTTCAGGAAATTACATTCTATCTCCAAACTTGGTGCATTTGTACAAGTTAGTTTTCTTCCATTACATCTCTACTCTATTCTCCCATGCATGGCATGGACCACCTTGCCATCTCTTCTTTTCAGAATCCTACTATTCTCTGACATTCAACTCAGATTCTCTTTCTCCATGAACTCATCCTTTATCCTACCAATTGTTAATGTTTTCTCACTCTTCAAATGTATTTATATTTGCTTATCACTTATTTATGCTATATTTCCTATTAGAATATATATATGTATATTTTAAGGCAAGAACTTACTAATTTTGGCCTTCATATGTCCATCATGTAGTACAAAGTCTTTAATAAAGTAGGTAATTAATAAAAGGAAAGTTATGTCTTTATCAGGGACATGATTATAAAATATGATGAAAAAATTTAAATTGTTCTTGCACTCTCTTTAAATTAGCTTAAAATGTAATTTTGAAGTTATTATATTATTATATCATACTTACATAATCATTAAAAATGATACTCATCCATATTGGACACTAAAAACCACATTATGTAATGGCCAAAGATTATAAGGCAAATATGATAATTTTCACTTCAATAAATTGTAATCAAAGGTAATTGAATAGATAATTTTTTCTAAAAATTCTAATAGGTTTAACTTTCACTTTTTCAGAGATGCCAGCCTACTGTTCTGCCAAAAGAAAGGAAATGTTTTAAAATTACTGACCAGAAATGTGTTGAATCATTTGAGTCTATGCCTGGTTCAGGGTTTGACATCTCTGACATTAAAAAAAAAAAAGGAAAGGAAGGAAGAAAAACCTTTCTTTGTGTCAGGAATGGAAAGGAATAGTTTATACTCATTAGTAGAGTGAAATGTTCAAGAAAGATGTTTCAGTTTTGTCTTATACAATGGGAGCTTTTGTAATGCAAGAATTTATCTGGTTTATTTGAAAAAGAGATCTCATAAAGGGATTTTATCCTCAAAAGAACTTTGTGAATGTATTCTATTTCTATATAGCTTGGAAATTAAAAAAAATCTAAAATAGCTTCTTTTTTAATCATTGTAGAATTACTTCTCCAAAATATAGTTGGTAAATTGATCATTAAAACACAGTGGAACATCTTTACGTATTAACATAATGGTATGCAGGACCTTTCTAGGAAAAGTTATGAAAAAAAGGACACAAGAAAGAATTTTCATGTCATAAAAGGTGAATATCTCTTAATCTTCATCAAAATGAGGGAGATGAGTAAATCTAAATGAGATTTAGTTGGGTGTAAAGTAGTCACTATATGGGCAAAGCAGTCTATTAAAAGGATGACGCTTTTATTTCTAGCGTTTGAAATTTCTGGTTATTGTCATTTGGCTCCCTGCTTTTTTGATTTCAAGTGAATTTTACACTGCTAGGTTGATCATAAGTTTTCTAAGAGCTCATCCCCATCATCCCCAAATATCTACTCTGCTTCCAACTCAGCCTTCACAGTCACCATCTAAGAAATCAATATTTGTTTACATGTAACCAGACAAATGTTTTTATAAGTGCTATAGCCTCTAAATCTTCAGCATCCATACTGCCTGAAAACCTGAGCATGAAAGTTTTCTCCATAAAAATCTCTGGAAGTGTCAAATGATTCAAAATCAGAAACTGAAAATGGCTGTATAGAAAATGCATTAACATTTACCTTGGTATTGCATCCCAAGGACCACAGAACTTTTTTCTTATGATTTGCCACTGAAACTTCTCATATGTGTTGGCTCCTCCTTCTAATAAGATGTTAGCTCCTTAAGAGACGGGAGTCTTTGGTATTTCTCTTTTTATCCCCAGAACTTAACAGAGTGCCATGACCATTGTAAGTGCCTAATAGATAATTTTTCATTCATTTATTCAACTTATTCTAACCAGAGATCTTAATGCCTTTCCCAGATATTGTAAAGAACTATAAACACTTCTCCCTATTTAAGATATTTTCTTTTGTAAGGTCTTAAAATTCATAAAGAATAAAAATGCGATAAAACAATTTCAGTAAAATATGTCTCAAAATCGAAGTAAGACCCTTGCCTAAAGGGAAAAGAAATCCAAATTAAGCTTCATTGTTTAGAAAGATCATAGTATGTGATCAGTTGTACCAATGTTGTTCACATTTTCTATAACTCTTTTGTGCCATCAATATTTTCTTTCTCAACAATCCATCATTAGATTTACATAAGGTAAATATAGAAATTAATTAAAGAAAAAGCAATTTCCTCCTCTTCATAGATGAGCTTGAAAGTAGAATTGACAGATAAAAAATAGAAAATCAATAAACATAAAATTGACAGATATAAAATACTTTTTAACTATTATATATATATATATTATACATAATATATATATTTATATATTATATATAAAATTCTTTTTAACTATTAAGATGGATAGTCCCTGAATTTTACTTTTTTTTTTTTTTTTTTTTTTAAGTTTGGAGTATCTTATTTTTGCTACTTCGGTGTTTTAGAAAACCAGCCTTCCTTTAAAATAGCTTTTTTTTCTAGAAATAAAATGAAATACAGACAGACAAGAGACAGAGATACACGGAGAGAGTCAGATTAAATAAAGACAGGTTACCTTGTAAATATTTCTTTGTCATTTCAGGAATGTATTATTTCATCAGTAGAGGGATTTCCCCCTTTACCATTAGATATTTCATACAGCTTACAGAGTTATGAGAGTTTCCATGGTCAAAACAGCCATTATCTTGAAGCCAACATAGTGATGTCCCTCCTGAAGTTGTGCCAAAGTGACAGTCACATAGCCTGTTACCTGGCCCATACATAAAAATGATACTTTATAGGAATTGCTGGAAACTAGGGATACTTCTCTGCCATCGGGATAGAAGTTTATTTATTATTTTAATGTACTGTAACAAATAAGAAATAACATATAGTCTGATATAGTGGTTAAAATATTTATCTAAGTATCAAGAAGACTGGGTTCAAATTACATCTCAGATGACCTTGGCTTAAGTGACTATTTAACTGCCCTGTGACTCAAGTTTTCTCAAATGTGATATGAGGAGGATGGAGCTCTAAATAAATAATAAACACACACATATGTACACATGCTTATGTGTATATGTATATATCATGTATATACATATATATGATGATGAACTTTATTATTGCTAAATTGAATATATCCATAATTAAAATAGCCACAAACACTGAAACATTTATAACATCATTTCAACTAATGAAAAAGAAATATTCCAAAGCCATAATTAATCCCCCCAGAACACTAGAAACAGTGGAATGTTTTATGTGAGGTAGGAAAACAGTATATTGCAATAATTCATTTTTCATAATTTTGGGGTACCTGAAAGTTTTTGTTGTATATCAAAAGATGTACAAAATGACTCAATAGAACATGGTTCAAGATGAAGCAATATATCTTCTGGGAGGCAAACCTTCTAAAGAGACCATTTGAGACTGGGGAACAGCAAGATAAAATTAGCCAGGTATGAAAAAGTTAATGTTTTATAAAACAGGTAGCTGTCATACTACCTTCTTTAGAAAAGTATAGGCAAAGTACTTTCCCAGTTTCTTTAAGCATTCTAATACTTTGTTTATAACAAAGTTCTGAGTACAATTTTATATATAATTTCTTGCTGCAGAGTTGGTGTTTCTCATTCACTTATGATACACATAAGCATTTATCTATTTAACTAAATTTTATGATGATTCAATATTTCAAAATCAAATAGTCCATCTCCTAATCATATTTATACAGGACTATTAGGACATTAATTTGTGGAAATTTCCAAACTATTTTAAAAAATATTTCTTTTGAGTATCAAACTAAAGTGCAAAGTAAGCATTTGATAAGTGGTAGCTGCAGTTAGAGAATATTAACATATCTCCTATTAGCTTCATTACAAATATTTATATTTTGACCTATCTTTTTCTACTTTGTCTAACCTGATTCCTCCAACCAAAATTATCCTTTCTTCTTCTAAGCTACCATTTTATTTATACTTTAATTTATTCTAATCTTCTCATCAAGAATCTAATCTAGAAAAGTATGGAAGAAATTATAAATGTTATGTCTCTTCCTATATTTAAGAACAATGTTTTCATCGCATTATTACTATGACTTTAATCCCGTATGTTGTCTCAATGGAGAATGTCATAGTATGGCATTCATGATGGAAATGTGACCTAAAGCAAAATTCATAAAAGTGAGGGATACAAACTTACTTGGCTTTTTCCATAGATTTTTGTCAGTGTTTCTAGAGAAAAGATTTAAAAGTCTAAGTCCTGTGTGACCTGATCTAGGCTTCTGTTTATAGATAAATAAAAATGTAATATAGTTACATCCCACTTTAGGGACATTTAAATAAATATTTTGCTATTTTTCAAGTATTCCCACTAATAGTTATATGTGTCTTTTGGGGTATTTATTCAATCCTGTCTTTCAAACTTGAGAATTTATTTTCTTACACATTTTTGCTTTTGTTACTATTTTAGTGATTTGAAAAGTGATATCACATAAATATTGACATAACAGCATATAAAGCTCTCTTCTTTCCCTCTATTATAGCTTATTGTGGATTAATTTTTTTTTCTATTTATTGCTTACCTAGCCTTTTGTCTTTCCCTTACTATCATGTAGTTTTTAAGCTAAGAAGTAGTTGAAGATGCCATTAGGTTCTAAGTAGAACGTAGAATTTAGCCATGTTAGGTAGTTGTCACTAAAATTCTTAGAATTTTTTAGTAATAAAGATCCTATAATTTTTCTCTGTTTAATCTAGTATTTGATAACTTACTGACATGAGCTTCTTCTTTCTATCTTAGCAATTCAATGGATTTGAATTGTAAAATGTGTAGTGTTGTATGTAAATAGCACTGGATTGATATCTGAAAGATATGTTTAAATCCTGGTCCTTACTAGCTATGTGATCAAGTGTCATTTTCCTCATCTATAAATTAGAGCAAAAAATACATATAATACCTAAGTATAAGTTAAGCTAGTTGTAAGGAAAATGTTTTACAAACCTTAAAATGCAATGGTATTAGTTATATAACACACACACACACACACACACACACACACACACACACACTAAATTTAGATGATAAGCTTTACTAGCTTTCCCTTTCTGTGTAAGTTGTTCTTAAGTCTCTGACCTGTCATAAATACCCCCTAAGAGGTTTAGCCAATGCACTGAAAGTGAAAATACTTTCACCTGGTATTTTTACATTAACTTAGAAATTCTGTCCCACATTTTTTTATAATTTTTTTCCAATTACATATTGTTAACATTCACTTTTATAACATTTTGAGTTCCAAATTTTTTCCCTTCTTCCCTCCCTTTTACCCCCTCCCTAAAACAGCAAGCAATAGGTCATACATGTACAATCATATTAATCATATTTCTATATTAGTCATGCTGTAAAAGGACAATCATAACAAAAGAAAAAAATATGAGAAAGAAAAGCAAACAAACACAAAATTAAGAATCTTCTTAACTCTGCATTCAGACTCCATAGATGTTTCCATGGATATGGATAGCATTTTTCAATTGTGAGTTTTTTGGAATTGTCTTAGATCTTTGTATTGCTGGGAAGCGCTAAATCTATCATAATTGATCACATAGTATGGCTATTACTGTGTACAATATTCTCTTGATTCTCCTCATGTTACAGCATCAGTTCATGTAAGTCTTTCCAAGTTCTGCTGAAATCTGCCTGCTCATCAATTCTTGTTCCACAATAGTATTTCATTACATTCATATACTCATAACTCATTCAGCCATTCCCCAATTGATGGGCATTTGCTTAATTTCCAAATCCTTGCCACCACAAAAAACTTCTACAAACATTTTTGCATATGTGGGTCCTTTTCCTCTCTTTTATTATCTCTTTGTAGTATCTCAGTAGTGACACTATTGGGTCAAAGGGGATGCAGCTTTATAGCCCTTTGAACAGAGTTCCAAATTGCTCTCCAAAATGCTCTTCAAAACTCCACCAACAATGCATTCATGTTCCAATTTTTCCACATCTTTTCCAAAATTTATCATTTTTCTTTTCTATCATTTTAGCTAATCTGATAGGTGTGAGATGATGTCTCAGACTTGTTTTAATTTTCATTTCTCTGATTAATTGTGATTTAAAGCATCTTTCTTTATTACCATAGATAACTTTAATTTCTTCATCTGAAACCTGCCTATTCATATCCTTTGGCCATTTATCAGTTGGGGATTCTCACATTTTAGACCTCAATTAGATTTCAATTCTGTCTTCTGAGAACAGAGAGGACAGGTTGATATCATCTTTCCTCTAATGACATCTTAAATATTTGGAAACAGGTATTAAGCTATTGTTTTCAATTATTTTATTTTTTGCACTTTTTCATTAAAGTTTTTTATTTTTAAAACATACTCATGGATAAGTTTTCAACAATAACTTTGCAGAACCTTGTGTTCCAAATTTTTCTCCCTCTTCCCCCATCCCTTCCCCTAGATGACAAGTAATCCAGTATCTGCTAAGCATGTTAAAATATGTTTAATCCAAATATAGTACATATTTATACAATTTTTGTGCTGCACAGGAAAAATCAGATCAAAAAGAAAATAATGAGAAAGAAAACAAAATGCAAGCAAAGAATAACAACAACAACAACAAAAGCGAAAATGCTGTTATGATGCACACTCAGTTCCCACAATCCTCTCTCTGGGTATAGATGACTCTCTTCATCACAAGATCATTGGAACTGGCCTCAATCATCTCCTTGTTGTAAAGAGCCAAGTCCATCAGAATTTATCTTTTTATAACTTGTTGTTACTATGTACATTTATCTCCTGATTCTGCTCATTTCAATTAGCATCAGTTCATGTAAGTCTCTCCAGATCTCTTATGTAATCATCCTGCTGATCATTTCTTAAAGAACAATAATATACTTATATACTATAGCTTATTTAGCCATTCTCCAACTGATGGGCATCCCCTCAGTTTCCAGTTTCTTGCCACTACAAAAAAGTCTGCCACAAACATTTTATATAAACTATTTTAATGATATTAATTACTAGAGTTTATATGTGCTTTAAGATTCATAAAGTACTTCATATATGTTTTCTCATTTGAGCTTCACAACAAAGCTGTGAAGTAGGTGCTATAATTACTCCCATTTTAAGTAACACAACTGAACAGCAAAGATGTTAAGTGACCCATTAGAATTATGCATCAAAATAAGTATCTGAGGCAGGGTTTGAACCCTTCCAGATTAGATAGTATAGTGCTCTTATCTTTTTCTATTAAGCCACTTCTAAGTTCTTTTTTGAACACTAATTCAATTTCTTTTAAGTTTTTCCCATGTATTCTATTTTCTGTCACCAAAATAATTTATGTAACATATTTGTGTGTCTTCAGTTTCCTCAAAATCCTTCTTAAGATATCAAGAATGAAACTGCATACATTAGTAATGCCTGAGAGATATCAAAAGCAATGGGGTGAGAAGAGTGACTGTGATAGGGAATGTATTTTCTGGCTATTGTATAATAGTGCTTCTTGATAACTGTTCTTTATAGGAATCCTTCCTGTTAATAATTAACTATCCTTTTGATCATCTGGAATTTTTAAAATACTATTTTGTGGATACCTGTTGTTTCACATCCTGTATCTATATATTTGCCAAATATACTTAAAGTGTTAGCACCATTATACTTTTCTCATCTGTCCAGGACAAATTAAGAAAAAGGAGAAAACCCAATATAACAATACTTGCCAAAGTGTGGCTTTTAGATGATGCATCAAACATATATTCACTGTGAATTTTGCAAGGTTAGTTTTGTTTCCATTCGTCACGGAAGCTTCATGTCCCTCATTCCTGTTACTGTTTTATTTTCTAACAGCTTGACTTGAAATTCAGCTGCAGATGCACAGTTCCCCAAAATGGAAAGAGGGGGTGTCAGCATTAGCTAGTTGTGTGCTCCCAGCAAATTGTTCTTGTCCATAGGGTTGCTTTACTTATTTTTCTTGCTTTTTTTTTTTTTTTTAAGGATGTCTAGTGGGTGTTTTAACACCATTTTTCTTGCTCTGGGAGAACCATATTATTGGCACTGTCCTTGTGGGTTCATAGAACATTTTTTGATGTTCTTATTCATTTCTTTACTGATATTTATAAATTTTCTACCTTCCACACTTCTACCCCTCCTCCACATGTATCTTAGGAAACAATGTATTTTGATTGGGGCTAATTGTTCACAAATAAGTTGAGACATTTTAACATTAAGAACTTTTATTTTCCTCTGCTGTGTTCTGCTTGTCTAGGAAGATAAAGTTTTTGATAGGTACTAGTTCCTTTGAGTTTCTTGAAAAAGTCTATTCTTGAATAGCCATTTTCATTTTCAGGAAATCTTCCAACTGAACATAGAATATGAAAAAAAAATTGTGCAAATCATAGGGAAAACAATCCAGCACATTTTAACTTAATGACCACTATATTCAAAAAACTTTGTTAGGTGATGCTTAAGGAAAAAAGGCTGAGATCTTGGCCAATCCCATGTTTCATCTATTTAAGTCTATACAGAGGTGATTCTAGGCTGTAAACACTTTTACTCAGTATTAAAGATAAAAGCTAACCCGCCTCACTCCCCAGTGTGGAATGTTTTAGTCCTTCATCCTTGTTATATCTAGTGCACTGAGATGAGAGCAGACCATGGAAGGATAATAGTCTGCCTGCCACTCCATAAGCAATTTAAGTATGGAAAAGAAAATCCATTCCTCACCACCCCCATAAATTTATTCCAGTTTGGTTTTGCGTTTTTGCTTTTTTTTTTTTTTTTTTTTGAGCAGAAGTATTCTAAAATATGTATACCTGCTTTGTTGACCAAATGTGAATGTGTATATTTGAAACCATCTTTATGGTGACATGCTCATAATTGAAAGTAATGGATGAAAGAGTTCTTCATATATTTTCTGGTTTTGTCAGCCCAAAATAATCATTTGTTTTAGCCACTGCATTTGCAGCAATTGTTTCAATCTTGCAAAAATTTTTTTTTTCTGGCAGCTGACATATAATTCTTTTTTTTTAGTTGCCAGAATTTAAAATATCATTAGGCTTTCTCTGAGGCTATCTATTATTCTTTGTGTTTGTTGTGGTAATCATTATGATGGTAATTATTTCTGTATGTGCAGATATGTTTGACAATTTTTGATCTTGGGCTTTTGCATCTTACTAATATTATTAAAACCATTTTTTGGCTTGTTGATATTACTATTTACATAGTTTTCTCTACTTTCTACATTTCTGCCCCCATTATGAAACAAAATTCTCTTCTCTTATTTGTCAACTTAGTTCATAAAACATTTATTAAATATTTGCCATATATTTTATTTGGGTTTAATATTTGTATTTATCACATATTTGCATTATGCTTGATTCAGGGGCTGCCAATATATAAAATGACAAAGCTCTTGCCCCCAAGAAACTTATATTTTTATTATGAAATACAAGGACCAAATTAGTATCATACAAGGAGAATTCTGGAGGAAAAGGAGAAACTCAAGCACAATTCTGTTTAAAAAAAATTTGCTTTTTTTCATAGACTATACATAGAACACCATTTAAAATAACTATATGCTTTTTTTTTCATAGAACACCATTTCAGGTTCTCACACTATAGTTACCTGGATGTTCTGGTGTCAACTCCACTTCATAAAAAGTGGCTAACCAATTGAATAATCAATGTGACTAGCAAGAAATTGTGGTGATGGACAGTACACCCAGAAATCCTTCCATTTAAGAAATATTTATGGTCAAGCTAATCAAATCAACACATTGGCCCTGAAATTGTATATCAACTTTCTGCCAAGGGGTAAGAAGTATATTTCAGTATCAGACTTCTGAAGACATAATTGATCACTGCTTTGATCAGAATTCTGAAGTCTTTCATATTTTTGCAATCCTATTATTATGCACAAGTTATTATCATTCAATGGTATACAATAATTGTATTGAACAATCTTATTTGTAGGAAAATGCTGTCACCATCTATATGAAAATTCATAGATATCTATGGCTTTATTAAGATATCTAATTTTCATAGCTATAAATAAAAATAATAATTAGTTATAGTGTAGATTCAAACCTAGTTATGAGTCCTGATTCTGAAACTTCTTACTAATGAAGGAGTAACTAGCTTATACAGTAGATGGGCATGAAGTGAAGATAGGAAGGTCTACATTCATATCCAGCTTTAGATATTTACTAGATCTGGGACTCTGGAAAGTCACTTAATCTCTGTTTGTCTCCATTCCCTCATAGGAGAATAATGGGTTTTTAGTGTGTGTGTTTTTTGTTGTTTTTTTTTTTTTAAATAGGAATGTTTGTTTGATTTTATGCTTTTTCCTGCATGTATTGATAGAATCATATGATTTCTGTTAGTTTGGTTATTGATATAGTCAATTATGCTAATCGTTTCCCTAATATTGTATCAGCTCAGCATTCCTGGTATAAAGCTTAGATCTTTAGTCTAGGTATATTTTGGTCATGGTATATTTTCCTGGTGATAATTTGTTATAATTTATTTGCTAATATTTCATTAAGATTTTTACATGAATATGTATTAGGGAATTTGTCTATAATTTTCTTTTGCCATTTTGACCCTACCTAGTTTGGTTATCAGCACCATATTTGGATCCTAAAAAGATTTTGATAGGAGTCTTTTCTCTATTTTTAAAAATAGTTTGTGTAGTATTGACATTAATTATTATTTAAATGTTTGGTAGAATTCAGTTCCAAATCCATACGACTCTGGAGATTTTTTCTTAAGGAGCTGATTAATAGCTTGTTCAATTTCTTTCTTTCTTTTCAATAGGACTCTTTAAGTAATTTATTTCCTCCTCTGTTAATCTTAGCAATGTTATTTTAAGTATTCATTAATTTCATTTAGATTATCAGATTTATTGGCAAACAGTTAAGCAAAGTAGCTCGTAATTATTTACTTTTTATTGGTATAAAATTCACCCTTTTCATTTTTGATACTACCAATTTGATTTTTTTTTTCTTTTTCTCATCAAATTAACTAGATTTATTTGTGTTGGTTTTTTTTCATAAAACCAGCTCTTAGTTTTATTTTTTCTTACTTTCAATTTATTAATCTCTCCTTTTATGTTCAGAAATTAAAATTTGGTATTTAATAGGGGGTTTCAAAATTTATTCTTTTTCTAGTTTTTTTAGTTGCATGCCCAATTCTTTGATCTTCTCACTCTCTATTTTATTCAATTATGATCTGGAGATATAAAAATTTTCCTAACAATTGCTTTGGCTGCATCCCATAAGTTTTAGTATGTTGTTTCATTATTGCCATTCTCTTGGATGCAATTATCAATTGTTTCTATGATTTGTTGTCTCACCCACTCTTTCTTTAGGATTAGATTATTTATTTTCAAATTAATTTTTTGGTCTATTTTTCCTTACTCCTTTATTATATGTACTTATTATTGAATCATGACCTGAAAAAAAAATGAATTTACTATTTCTGCCTTTCTATATTTGATTTTGAGGTCTTTATGCCCTACTATGTGGTCAGTTTTTGTGTAGGTTTCATGTACTGCTGAAAAAAAAGTACATTCCTTTCTGTCTTCATTAAGTTTTCTCCAATGCCTAATCATACCTAACTTTTCTAAAATTCTGTTTACCTCCTTAACTTCTTTCCTGTTTGTTTTGTGCTTTGATTTATGTAGTTTTGATAGAATGGGGTTGAGATCCCTCACTAGTATAGTTTTATTGTCTTTTTCTTCTTTCAGCTCTCTTAACTTCTCATCTAGGAACTTGGAAGATATACCACTTGGTTTATATATGTATATGATATTACTTCATTATCTATGATACCCTTTAACAAAATATAATTTCCTTATCTCTTTTAATTAATCTACTTTTGCCTTTTCTTGATCTGAGATCAGGATTACCACTCCTACTTTTTTTTTTAACTTCATTTGAAACATAAAAGATTCTGCTCCACCCTTTTACACTTTATCTCTAAGTTTCATAAGTTTCACTCTGCTTTAAATGATTCTTTTTTTTTTTCTTTTCTTTTTTTTCATAGCTTTTTTATTTACAAGATATATGCATAGGTAATTTTACAGTACTGAAAATTGCCAAGCCTTTTGTTCCAACTTTTCCCCTCCTTCCCCCCCCATCCCAGATGGCAGGTTGAGCAATACATGTTACATATGTTAAAGTATAAATTAAATACAATATATGTGTGCATGTCCAAACAGTTATTTTGCTTTACAAAAAGAATCAGACTTTGAAATAGTGTACAATTAGCCTGTGAAGGAAATAAAAAATGCAGGCAGATAAAAATAGGGGAATTGGGAATTCTATGTAGTGGTTCATAGTCATCTCCCAGATTTCTTTCAGTGGGTGTAACTGGTTCAATTCTAAATGTGTTTCTTATAAACAACATATTGTAGGATTCTGGCTTGTAGTCCAGTCTGCTATTCACTTCCATGTTATATGAGAATTCATCCCATTCACTTTCACAGATAAAATTACTAACTCTGTATTTCCCATCTTCTTATTTTCCCCAAGTTATATATTTCTCTTTCCTTTCCCTGTTTTCCTCTTCACCAGTGTTTTGCTTCTGACCATCATCTCCCTCAATTTGTCTTCTCCTTTTTTAGGCCTCCCTCTTTTTTACTTCTTTGCCTTTCTACTTCTGTTCTTCCTTCATTGGCTGTCAGCTTTCCTTTTCCTTTCTCCTTCCCTATAGGATGAGACAGGTTTCTCTATGAAACCAACTATGTCTGATATTCTCTCTTTGAGCCAAATCTGATGAGATTAAGATTTACACAGTGCTCATCCTCCTCCCTTCTTTTCCTCAACTGTAACAGTTTTTTTTGGTTGTTGTTTGGTTTTTTGGCCTCTTCATATTTTGTAATCTACTCCATTTACCTCCCCTTTCCTTTTCTTCCAATACAATCTTTTTTTTTTTCTACTCCTAGTTTTTGTTCTTATATTATAATTGTAAAATCAAATTATACCTACACCAAGTATACTGCTAATAAACATACAGTTCTCAAGAGTTATACATATCATTTTCCCATATTGGGATGTAAACATTTTAACCTTTAAAAAATAGTTTATTTTTCCTTCCCTGTTTAAGCTTCTCTTAAGTTCTGTATTTGAAAATCAAATTTTATGTTCAGCTCTGCTCTTTTCATTAAAAATAAATGAAATTCCTCTATTGCATTGAATATCCATCTTTTTTTTTTCTCCCAGTGATAAAGCTTTTATAAACTTAGAAGAATTTTAGAAGATTTCAAGGGATATTAATAAAAACCTTTGGTTTGCCCATATTCTACATTCAGATGTTTCTTTTACAGTACACACAAACATACTACATGACAGATATTTCTCTGTTAACTTAAAACAGAGAAGCATTTTCCATGAAATGTACCTTTTGCATTCTATTTCACACATCATGGCCCAAGGAAACAACATCATGGAGATTGTTGCAGTTTTAAGACTTACATTCAGAGTATTCAGCTCCATGCTGAATACCAAGAGGGCTCAGAAGCCTAGTGAGCTCTTCAATCTCATCAGCTGCATTCTGATCACACTCTGCCATCATTATGTTAATTTGCTTCTTCTCTCCCTTTTCTGTTTGCTTTTGTGTATTGTCTTCCTGTATTATATTATAAGCTCCTCGAGGAGCTATATTATTATTATATTATAAGCTCCTTGAGGATGGGGATTGTATTTTTTTTTTCTTATTTTCATCTTGCCCACATAAAACCAAGCCTCGTATATAGTAGCAACTTAATAAATGC
Organism: Sminthopsis crassicaudata; assembly: GCF_048593235.1. Lineage (NCBI taxonomy): Eukaryota > Metazoa > Chordata > Mammalia > Dasyuromorphia > Dasyuridae > Sminthopsis > Sminthopsis crassicaudata. The sequence goes on along the minus strand of NC_133618.1, from coordinate 172,802,476 downwards.
ATGTTTTATGGTATTATCTTTTTTTGATATCAACTTCAAGTTTTGAGCCATGAAAATTTTCATTTGTGTAGACCTAAGACTTTTGTTAGTATATATGTCAACACATCTGAAATCTAAGGAATCAGAAGCATTATAGTTTAACTACAGAAGTAACTGCTTAAAGGACTCTCTTTTTGATCTTTTATTAGTTCTACTATAACTTGCACTGCTCACACTACCTACAGAGTTTCTTAAACTTTTTCATGACCCCTTTTTGCCCAAGAAAATTTTCCATGACCTCAGAGGTATAGGTATATAAAACATGTATACAAATAAAACATTTACTTATAATAAATTATACTTTCCTGACCCCTACATTCAGTTTTGAGAACCCATATGGGGTTTAAGAAACTGGATTCTATTTCAATGACACAATTTAAGATATGGGAACTGGAAAACTAGAAATCTGACAGAACATATTTAGTGGTAAGTAATATGCTTGAAAAAAATTCCATATTGCTGATAAGTAGTTGAGAAATCTTCACGTATTTAGTCTGTAAGAGAAGATTAAGAAGAAATAGACTTAATAACTTACATTAGATATTTAAAAGGCTGTCAAGTAAAAGGCTAGCAGATTTGTTGCTCCCAAAGACAATATATATATATATATATATATATATATATATATATATATATATATATATATATATATATATAAACTATAGCAACTGTAGGTAGGGAGGTATTACATGAAATATGGAAATTTCTAATTTCTCGTTCAACAAACTGCTTTAGAACATAGCAACAGGACCTTGAAGTAAAGATATTGCCTTAATTCTTAGGAATAATAATTAAAGAGATTACATGGTCTTCAAGTTAAGGAAAGGTGGTAGATATAGGTAGAAAGAAATCTGGGAGTTTCAGCCTGAAAATTGTACTTTATTTTCCAGAGTTTTACCCTGTAGACTGAGCAAAAGAATCATGTTATTTAGGAGATAAATGAAACCCTTGAAATTGTCTAATTCAACATCCTCATTTGATGGATGAAGAACTAGAGGTTAAAAGAGATGAAGTGATTTATTGAAGCTCACACAGAGAATTAATCATAGAGCATGCACTAAAATGAAGGCTTCTTTTTATATCTCCCAAATGTTGCCCTTTGCCTATTCTACACTGATTGGCTGGCCAGCTCTTATTATTTTAAATATACCTCTTTAAATATTTATAGCAATAGAATAAGGTATATTTTTCACTGGATCCATATAATGCCATTTTTGCAAAAATAATGACTACCTCTACCCCGACCCAAGCCTACTCTAGGCTGATTTTAGGAGACTTTAAGTGATTCCTATCTTAATATTAGTATTACATAAAAATAATATCCCTTGTTACTAAAATGTGGGACATAATTGATTATAAAACAATAAATTACTTTAAACATATATTATTTTACCTTTATTTTTAGTAGGCAATACTAAATACTACTAAATACAATAATTTAATCTAAAGATAGTCAAAAGTATTTAAAATTTTAAAGTTCTTAAGGAGTTAATATTTTTATCTGTGCTACTTAATACACTTATGGGAGCATCGTAGACATTCACGTATAGTTCAGTATATTTATTTTATGAAACAGAAATTACCTTTTGAAAATAAAAATTATGTTTGTGTAAATTCACTATTTCTATATTTGTTTTTTTTTTTGTTTGGTTTTTGTTTTGTTTTGTTTTTGTTTTGCTAAAAATAAGATGAAATAGAAAATGGGATTTTAATATTGGAATTTTTTTTTTTATTAAAGCTTAGTTCTAACCCAGTTTTACTAAACTGTTATTACCATGGCTATAGTTTTCAGTAAAATCTTTATACAGTAGGAGTCAACTTAATCATACACTAGCTCTTAACATTACTTATGAACTATTTTTCAAAGACCAAAACTCTTCTTTAGAATTTGTTTGAGCACCTTCTCCCAAATCCTCAAGTCCCCACCCTCCTTAACAGAAGAGAATTTGTGAGTAGACTTAGTTTAGCAAGCAGCCACAATTAAAAGTCAAATAAAAATCTTTATTGGATTAATGTGATCAAATCTCTTCCCTGCCATATATGAATCTGTTTGATCCCAAAAGGTATTTGAGGTGTAATGGGTCTTGAGAAGTTAAAGGTTATTTAGAGTCCAATACAGAATTATAATTTAGGGACTACAGAAATAGCTTCTTTTCTAGATGACCTTGTAGATATCAAATTGGAGATGGAGTCAAGAAAATTTGAGTCAAAAAATTACTTCAAACACTGACTTCTATGGGAACCTCTTAATCTTTCTCAAGCCTTGGTTTACTTACCTGTAAAACAGTGATAATACAAATACCTCACAAGGTCACTGTAAAGATTGAATTTTATATAAAAGTGCTTTCAAGTTTTAATGCACTATATACATTTTAGCCATTTTATGTATCTTCTGCAGAATTACAAAATTATAAATCCTCTGAATAAGAAATAATCTGATAGTATGTGAGTCCAATTCATAACTGAATGGTTATTCCATCTTTTTATCTTCAATAAGTGGTTATACAGCTATTGTGTAAAGCTACTTAGTAATGGAAATTATTAATATGAGGCTTATTTTGATCAAAAAAACATTTAGAAATTTCCTCAATACCTGTAGGTTCTCCACTGAACATTGCATTTGAATTTATTTGCAAGAGGTAATGATTAGTAGAGTGTATAAAGCACTGATTTTTTAAACAGTAAACAGCAACATGAAAAGACCCTAGAGAACAGATAGGAGGCTATGAGTTTTCAAAACTTTAAACCTTAACTTCCTGATGATGATTTGATTCAGATATTATCCAAACTGATTTTCAGTGTTTAAATAATCATTTTCATTTGCTGGTGTTTTGAACCTAGCAAAGATGTTGAAAATTCATATTCTGTTTAGCGTAAATCATATAATAGACCTGTGCTGTTAACAGCACACATAAGCCTTTGAAAATTTATGTAGAGTTTGACAGGAGCCATTAAAGTTATATCTAAATCAGAAAATAAATCTTTTTAATTGTCACGGATATCTGTAATCATCTGTACCTTATTAGCTCGAATCATTTCCATAACATTATTATATATTATTACATTGTATTACAATTTTATTAATACTTGAATACTTCAAAGATTCTTGATTTCATTCATGTCATTGCTCCTTCCACCAATATAAATAATACCTTCATGCCTTAGGAGACAGGTTTTAATGATTTACTGTAATCAAAACATTCATTACCTCCTGTCCAACCATTCTTTTCAAATTCAGACAAATGTGTAATTTATTGTTTAATCCAAATATAATAATGTTTTTACAGAAATGTAAGGATATGATAGCATTTCACAGAATCATAGATTTTTAATCTGGAGAGGTCTCATTTGATGGGGGAATAAAATAAATCTGAGAGAGTCTAAGAGCACACCCTTGGCATTGTCTTCGAGAAGTATGGTAGATTTTGAAGTTAGAGAATCTGAATTCAAATTCTCGATTTGTCATTTGGATAAGTCACCTAACATCTCTGTTCCTTCTATATTTTATCTTTAAAATGTGAGGGATGGACCAGATCAGTGGTTTCCAGAGTAGGAATTATGGGACCAGTCTCTGGCCATGCTCTGACTCTAAAAGGTGTTTGATCATTGGAGAATTGAAAGGCAGGTTGCATCTTATCATTTTACGGTGGCCAATCATGAGGCTTATTTGAAACATAATATCCATATATCCTCTTTCCCCCAACATTACATCACTATATCCCCTTCCTCTGCTTTTTAAGAAGGGAGAGTTTGGTTATTTCTCTCTTGGGAGCAAATATGGGCACCCACAGTAGTTGAGAGGATGTCATTGTGAAAATTCTGCTTCCTAGATGTCAAAGCCATATTAGGCACTGAACTGTCCTTTTTCTCCCAGTTAAAGACCTACTACTTTTCCTTTTTAGTGGAACAGAATAATGATATTCCAGCATATGTAGCTTATTGTGTTGATCCCCAAATATATTTACTTTATCTTTTTCCTCAAATCCTCATATCTCCCAAATTTATCTTCTATTATCCAGAGCATTACCAAACCTCCATTTACCTAACTTTCATAACTCATTTTCTTCAAATTCTCCCTCTCTCTCACCCCATGTTCCCAATCAGTTTACTACATATTGTAGATCATACTTTAATATCACTCACACCTGGTACCTTTTTTTTAAAACAATTTACAACCCTAATTTGGTTCACATTATGTCTGGGTTCAATGACTGCAACATACTCTTCTTCATCATCCCTACTTCAAATGTTTTCTCCCTATATTTATTCTTGACAAGGTATGAAGGTGATTTCCTTAAAATGTTGATTTGATCATGTCACTGCCTATACTCAATCTACTCCTGAGTATCCTTGTTAATTACAAAATTAAATATTATTACAATTTTGTATCATTTTTTACATTTCTGTTTAGGATTTTTATACAATATTTTATATTCATTTTATATTCAACATTTAAAAAAAAGTTTTGAGTTCCAGATTCTATCCCTTTCTAGTGTCTTCCCTTTCTTCTCTCTAAGATGGTAAGCAATTCAATATACTTTATACATGTGAAATCATGGAAAACATTTTATTTAGGATATTATATAATAGTCATAATTGTAATCATCTTTATGAAGTTTTTAAAAAATATTGCTAATAATACTATAATTGCTTTCTTTTTATTATATAACAGAAAAATAATTGATTATAAAGATTTTAGGTTTACAAAAGATTGCACATACATCTTGTGATCTTAAACAAATAGTATAATATTTTCAGCTAATGGAGCGAAACTTCCTAAATGTGAAGGCTTTAATATAATAGGATGTCAGGATCATCACTTAAAGGCAAACAAAGTGAATAATAGTATAGATCTTATTTAACTTGTCAAGAATAACTTCTGCAGATGTTATACACATTAATTAGAACACTAAAATAATTTCTGCCTTGACAAACATGGCATGAAAGGTACATTTAATGATGACACAAAATGACAACTCTTTTCACTTAATACTTTAAGTATTTTCTTTCTTTGAAAAATGAAAGCATCTTAATAGAGATTTACAAAACATTATATCAAAAGCATTATGCTATAGCAAAAACAATGATGGTTTCCAATAGTGTGTGTGTGTGTGTGTGTATCAGTATATTTTGTAAATCATAGAGAACTGAAAACAAAGTAGATGCTGATTGATTGGAGAATGACTTAACATATTTTGACAGATGAATTCAATTTAGCCTAGTTCAATTCAGCAAGCATTATTTAGAGCCTACTTTGTAGTAGGCACTCAACTCAACACAATGGAGGTAAAGACAAAAATGAAAACCATCCCTGATCTCAGAGTTTACCTTCTGGTGTGGGAAATAGCTTGTTGCATAAGATTAGTAAATATACAATATATACAATGAAAATACAATGAAATTATATTTTCCTGAACCAGGAAAATACTTTTATAGATGGAGACTCTTGAGTTGTGAACTGTCTTCTTAGAGATAGGGATCCCAAGTAAGATTTATCAGGAAGGAAAGCATTCTATGTACCAGGATTCAGACTGAAGAATTAAACTGCTTTTGGAGATGAAAGGTCATATGCAGAAAATAGCAAATTGTCCATTTGCCTGCAGCATACATAACATGAAATAAGACAACCAAAGAAACCAGAGACTTCAATGAATGAAAATAAAGTGAAATAAGTGGAATCAAAAAAAAAATTAAGAAAACATTTTAAAACATTATTAAAAGGAAGGCTGAATGGATGAATGATACTACTTTATTAAAATTAGAATAGAAATTGGAATTAGGAAAATGGTGTTTCAGGCCTGGTCATAAAGTTGTATGTGTATCCCAAGGCAAGGAACTTAATCTTTTCAAAGTTCAATTTACTTTCTAGTGAAATGAAAATAATAATATTAATATCCTACTTTCAAGGTTGTAAAGAAAACTTTATTAATTTGAGATGCTTTTATAATTATGACAATGTGTCAATTTATAGTAGCACAGGATTCTAAATATTCAATTCATTACATGATGATACAATGCAGATTAGTATAAGCATTAGATTATGAATATGATCAAATTAAAACTACCTTGAAATTCTCCCACAACACTTTCTTTGTTTTACCTATGCATTTATCAGGTTCTAGGTTTTGTTTTGTTTTGTTTTTTGTTATGTATATTTTGTATCTCCTATTGGACTATATGTTTTTTGATAGTGAGGGACAAGTCTAATTTATTTTTCAATTTTTCCCAGCATATGTCATACTGTTCTATACACAATACTTAGTAAATTTTTGTTTAATTGAATTCTATTTAAAATGTTGGATTATAAAGTTTTGTGATTTATTAATTTGTGGTATTTTGGCCATCTATTTAATTTTTGAGTCTTTCACAGGTCCTTAGACTAAACAATAAAACCTGGTACTTTAGAGCTTGATGAGGAAGCCTAAGATATCTTTCCTGCTTGGTTCAAAACATTTTCCTTGAACTTTTACCTCTTTTATGACCTACAGATTCTGATTATCACTTAGCATAATCTTTATAATATGTTGGACAGCTGATGAATAAATTTCTCTCCTTTTGAGATTAAGCTGGGTAAAATTTAAAGGCAACCGAAGCTTGCTTTTTTTTCCTCTCTTTTTTCCTGTCCCAAAGTACACCCCACACACACATTTTCTCTTTTATAAAATACAATCATATCTACCGAAAATTTCCTCATGATGCCCTTGATAACTTGTCCTCCTGGAGTAAAGGAATCTGACAAATAAGTGATTTCATTTGCTATCCTCAATCATATCTGCTTTACAATAGATTATTGTATGGAGAAGGCAGTAATTGATATAGTGATATAATTTGAGGCAAGTCTGCAGTTGGGCATCTGGTTTTCTTAACATCATTATGGTACTAGCATGTATCCACCTCTGTTGTCTATGTTTAAGGCTAGCTCGATTTTTAGTTATCTATCTGATTACAAAGTATAATGTCTATTTATTATATAGCAAAACACTTGTAAAAGTAAAGTTATTTCTAAGGGCCAAGCATAAGTCATGGTGGGCCTAATGAAAATCAGGTGGTAGAGGCATCAAAGGAAATTTGCTTTTCTCCATTCATGTTTTCATCTGGTTTTCATAAAAATTTGTGTGAGGGCACATTTTTACTGGAGGCAGATGTTTATGATTTTCCTTTAGTGTCAGAGAAAACTAACAAGAAGAGGTCACAGTGCTAGCAAATATAGGCACAACTGATGCAGATTGTCTGTGATTATTTTCCATTGATAAACCCTGAGAATTCTTTACAAGAAAGTATAAAGGCAAGTTAAAACCCAAATAATGATTTCATTTGATTGATAAGCATAAAAATATGATTCTGCAACTTTTGTGGTTTTATGTTGTCTCTTTCTAGATTTGGCTTTTTTTTTAAGCTAAGGAAGTTTCAAAGCTATTAAACTTTGTTTTCCATTATCCCTTACCATGGGCTCAACAAGAGGAAAAAAAAAACAGAAACATATTTTGTTTGCAGTTTTTCTTTTCATGCCTTTTATTAATTGAATCTGAAAGTTTGAAAATGAATTCGGATTAAAATATATTGAGTTGATTCTCCTTTTGTACTTTCTTGTAGCACTTTATGTATAAATATGTACACATATATACACAATATATGTTTATATAAATATATGTGTATATGTACATATATATGTTATATACTCTTACCCACATAAGTGTATTATTTAATTGTTCATGCTACAGTATCAGAAAAATACATATATTTTTTGAGTGTGTGTGTGAGCTACTTCTGGCCAACTTGAAATTGATGCTTAAAAAGGACAATGAATATAAATAAAATGATTAAAATTGGAAAAAGGCAATTTTTGAGGGTTTTTTTTGGTTTAATAGCTAGAATTATATACTTGAAGTCATAAATATAATAAAAAACAATAACAATAATATTACTTTTTAAGGTTTTCAAAGTGCTTTATATATATTAGTTCATTTTATCCTCACCAAAATCTTGGAAGATAAGTACTATCATTATTACTCTCATTTTATAGAAAAGCTAATTTAACTATTAGTTGCTTACTGGGTTTGTAACAAACTGGACAAGTCATTTAACGTTACTGAGCCTCAATTTCCACATCTGTAAAATGGAGTTAATGATAATATCCCATGAGGATCAAACTAAATTATGTACATTCAGAACTTACAAATCTCAAAACTACAGTGTAAATGTGAACTCTTACTATTACAGTAATTCAAGGTCTGTTGCCAATAATTGTTGAACACAAACTACTTTAAAAAATTTGTTGTGAGATACATATATATATATATATATATATATATATATATATATATATACATACATATACACACACACACACACACACACACACACACACACACACACACACACACATATATATTCAGGTGTGATAACATTTCTTCCTTCAAACTGTCACCTTCTATAAGCCTAGACATTTTCCAAGACTATGGAAATGTTAACATTTAAATAAATTTAATGAAGATGATACAACATGGTACTAACTTGCCATATAGTAAGCTTGTTCCTCTTTCATTTGTAGGAGAATATCAATTGCTTCCCTTCCTAGTGAAAGGTGAAATCAAAATATTGAGTCTCTCTCCACAATATAGACTGTGAATGTAGGAATGAGTGATTTTCCTAAGGCAAATAATAGTTTGTGCACCGAATTTTTATGCATGCAGAGAAACACACACACACACACACACACACGTGTGTCTGTATGTGTATGTGTGATAAGGATGAAATGTATGTAAAAGCATTTTGAAAAACACAAAATCAATCATAAAGTATAAGTTTTCTCTCTGTCTGTCTGTGTCTCCCTGACTCTGTCTCTGTCTGTCTGTCTCCTTGTCTCTCTCTGTCTCTGTCTCTGTCTCTGTCTCTGTCTCTGTCTGTCTCTCTCTTTCTCTCCCTGTCTCTCTCTCTCTCTCTCTCTCTCTCTCTCTCTCTCTCTCTCTCTCTCTCTCTCTCTCTCTCTCTCTCTCTCTCTCTCTCTCTCTCTCTCTCTCTCTCTCTCTCTCTCTCTTTATATATGAGTAAAGAATTCCCCTCAATCTGTAGAATCCATGAGTAGGATCTGGAGATGAAAAATTTATTTTCTTCCTTCAGCCCATTCCCCACAAAGGGAGGAAAATCAGGATTGGATCGTCTTAACACAATGATATATTTCCTATTTCTTAAATTGTAAGCAGATTTTTAATTAAACTCTTCCTCAAAGCATGTAAAATATCAGAAGACAGGATATAGCATGCGACTGTATTTTCAACTATCTTCTGAGATCTATAACAGCGTCATAGTGTAGCAAAGAAAAATATTTTGTTTTGTTTTGTCAAAAGTGTCCCCAGTCAAGTTAAAAAAACAGCGAAGGAACTTTAATAAAATCCCAAAATTTAGTTAAAATTTTAAGCCAGATATTCATTGAACATATTAATTTATGTTATGAAGGTAGAAAGAGGAAAACCCTCTACAATGGGACCGAAGGAAACCATGTTTCCAAATGTATTGGCTAAAATCTTTGAAGAAACATTTTCATGTTTCTCCCAATCTATGCCAGAGAATCTGAATTTTCTGAGCCTGAATTTTTAACTTGAATTCTAATTTTAATAGCCTGAATAATTAATAAATATGATTTTGACATTTTATGTTACTTTGTTCTCTGTTCAATGTATAAGGATTATAAAAATTTTGCTTGAAAACTATTCCCCTAATTTTGTAAAAATTAAATTCATAATGGTGCTCAAAACATTCCTTTTTCTTTGAAAGTTTATATGGTACATATTGTACTTTTCTGTACTTAGTATTAATATATCACTTTATTATTTGTGAAGCCCCTTCACTTTATTTTTGTTTGTTTACATTAATAGAGAGTGGCAAACAACATACTGAATCAGAACATGCTCTCTTGACCAGCATGGGAAACAAAATATTTTTTTTTAAAGTAATACATGTTGTACATCTACTGGGTGTTTGGGTTAAAAGGTCTTGGCCCACCCTTGTAGCTCAAAGTTTACTCAACAAATCTCTGGATGAAACTAGCTATGTATGTTCCTTGCCTAAATGAGAATACAGTCACAGGATCTGTGGCCTCTGAAAGAATTGCTCTTCCCAGAGAAGTAATTTCCTTCCTTTTAAGAATAGAATCAAAGTTGAAAAAGAAAGCCATCTCAAAGGCAACCTTTTCTGGGCTAGTCAAGGAGCAAGATGTTCAGCCAAACAGAGTGCTAGACAGAAAGATGCTGAGTTGTATAAGGAATGAGAATTAAAAAGTATTTGTGGGTTGGAAGACTATAACCAAAGCCAAGAACTAAATATGGAAACTATAGCAATAAATAGTCTAAGCTTCTAGGATAACCTTGGGTCCCTTTGTATTATACCCATAACAACTCAGAATGTTCTATGAAAAGATGGTAACAGGAAAAGATTAAGATTATTCTAAAGAGTGTGCCACCTCATTTGACTTGTTTAGAGAAATGAAAGGTCAAGAAATGAATTACAAGGTTTTTTTTTTTTTTAAAGAACATGAAGGAATTTTAGAAAACAGAGAAAATACATTGTTTTAAAATACTTATTGTAATTCAAGAAGGAAGTTATAAAACTAACAACTGAGTGATCAGCAAGCATGCTGAGCTACTAAAGAGGCAATTGATATTGATCCCATTTCCAAACCTAAATAAATTAGGAAAGAGGAAGAAACAGTAAATGCAAGGAAAGTCAGTATAATAGATTTTTTCCTTTTTCTCACTTCAGTGCTTTTCATGGGATTTTCTATTAGTCATATATTTTTGTCAATATAATAATTTTAAAAGGTCTTTAAAAAGGAGAAATGGATCATAGGTAGGTACAGCTAATATATATTTGGCCCACTTAATTTATAATAATATTTAAGTTTTGCTGTTTAAGTTTGCTAAGTTTGTGTATATATGTATATGTGAACCCATATGTATAAAAAGTACACTTTTCCAAGAGGAATCAATAATGATATTATTATTTGTAATTATTTTTTTTCAAATACTACTTGAGATCAGCATTTTCTGTTTATAACAGCTACACATACTTAGCAAAGATGTGAGAATGAACTTGCTTTTTTTTAATGTTTAGTATTATATTATTAAAGTCATTCTCCATATACTGCTGTTTTAATTTTACATTATTTTATACAACTTTTCATGTATTCCTGAATTGCTTATATACATCTTTTCCTATAGGATAATATTTCACTAAATTTACACAAATTTACATATTATAATGATTCTATGATCCAATTAATTTAACCATCCATTACTTCATCTGATGTGCCCCTCCATTTCTTTCAACTTTTTTACAACCACAAAAATGTTGTTTTAAACATTTGATATATATTTACTAATTTATCTTTGTTTATACATGGATAAACTGAGCTAAATTTGTTTTGAAATTCTTTTTTTTTTTTTTTTTTTGAATTGTAATGTATTCTAGATTGTGTTCCCATTTGAGGTTTTCTTGGCAAAGATACTAGAGTGGTTTTCCATTTCTTCTTCAGCTCATTTTAAAGATAAGGAACTGAGGCAAAGAGGGTTAACTGACTTGCCCAGGGTCTCACAGATAATAAATGTCTGATAAGAGTCTTCCTGATTTCAGGATTGGCACTTTATCCATTGTGCCACTTAGCTGTCCATGTATGTATATATAGCTGTATTTATAAATTTATGTCTATATATATACATAATATTTAAATATGCCCTGTGCATGTGATGAGGTAACAGGGAACCAAATGATGAGGTAAATACCTCAATAGGATTAAGATTAGGATTAATTGAGGTTTAGTGGCAGGATTGGGGTACAGGGAGTCACATGGAGCTCCCTTGCAACCCCTTAGGATTCGGCACAAGGATACAAAGTTAAATCAGGTCTAGTGGCAGCAAGAGTCCCCTGTAAATGAATTTACAGGCCCGAAAACCTAGATTGATAAAAATAGGTTTATTGCAAGGTTTGGAAGCAAGGTTAAAGTTTGGTTAGTAAAAGGCATTAGATGGAGGAAAATATACACCAAAAGTGGTGGGACAGAGAGTCTCTGATGCAAAGCATCTTTGCTGGAATCTTTCAACCCTCTGACAAGGGATGATTCTACATTTGCTGTTTTTATCTGCTGAAAGGGGCATATAGGTGGAGCCAGTTAATTCCTGGAAGGCCAGATTCTTGACGGGCATTTCAGATAAGGAAGAAACTGTTTTGGGGAAACCTAAGCAGATAGTTGGGGGTTGAAAAAATCCAAGCCAGCTCAGATCCGGTAGGGGCTGGGTACAGCCCAAACTGGCTCAGATACAGATCTTGAAATCAAAGGTCAGTCCCAAAGAAAGTTGTAGATCAGACAAGGAATCTTAAAAGGGGCTACGCCTGCACCATATGTATAAATCTATGTTTATATGTATGTCTAAATATCGGTCACTATGTAGATAAACAAATAATATAGCTAATATAATATGTTTATAGACAAATACAAAATGTAATCTTGAATAACTTTATTTAATATCCTTTTTGTTTTTTTAGTTTCTAAATGTTAAAGGGGCATGTTATCAGTTTTCAAGTTATCAAATAGAAACATTATTCTGAAGAAAAGAAGGGAGTTAAGTGAATGATATAGGAACAAGCTATGCATACAGTACTCAGAATATTCTGTTTAGAGAATATCAGTACCAGGCTGTGTTGCTGGAAGGAATTGTGGTATGGTTTAAAGACTAAGGCAGTGCTCCAAGAATAACCTGAGTGGAGAAGCTTAACAATGGTTAGTGCTCTCTAAGTAGTAGGTATTAAGAAAGTAATTACCATCATCTTTCTTCCTAGTAATTTAGAACACTGGAATTGATAGGGAGATTATTTGGGAAGCCTCAAAGTTGAGAAAAAGATAATAGTCTTTCTCTAAGTATAAAGGATAACAAATGTGTAGATAAACAGAACATATAAAAGTAAAATAATGACTAAAGCATTAAAGTTGTCCATAGGATTTTGTATTACTTTTAACTTTTGTTCCAATTAGAATGTTATAGTGCTCTAAGAAGTAATCAATTAAGCTAGTCTTTATTGAGGATCCATGATATACTTGGAACTACAACAGAGACATATATCACAGTTCTTTTCTTCAGAAAATGTATTTAATTGAGAAAAAAATATATAAATATGTGAAAAGTAAAATAAGAGGCACATAATAGATTCATTCAGAACTAGAAGTTTTATCACAAGATAACTTATAATTAACTTACAAATAAAGATTATGGGTTTGGCAACTTTCTGAGAAACTGAGAGGAAAACTATTTTTTGGTAATATTCTGCAAATAAACCTTTTTTTGAGAATTGATTACAAAATATTTTATAACTCTTTGAACATTACCATTTTATTTTATTATATAAATTAATAAAACATGATATAAAGAGCCATTACTTATTGTTCCAATACATGGGGTATGTCCTAAGAACTGGTGTTAATGAGGTCCTGCAGTCTTTTTCCATTAACAAGTTGATAAAAGAGGTGAATTGTATTAGCAAATTAGCATTTAGAGAGTGAGGGCTTCACCTGAAAGGGATAGCAATAGGGAAAAGAAAGATATATGGTGCTGTATTCTGGAGGAAAGAAAATTGCTGAAAAGGACCTTTGGGTAGAGTACATCAGAGAATTTTGTACTTGGGAGTAAACAGTATATGTCACTATTAGGTCTTAAGTTGTACTTTGCTTCCTTTCAAAGTTAGAAAACCTTTATTCATAGTAACTAATCCATTTACTTGCTAATGAGAATTACTGGGTCATTCTTTTATTTTCCCTAAAACCTTGCACACATATATTTGAATAACTACATACAGTTTTAAGACATAGGATATAGAATTAGAAGGGATCTTAGACATGTGATTGTGACTTATTCAAGGTCATATACATGGTATGTAAAAGAAAGACAATATATCAGCATATTTCTTCAGACTACAAATCCTGTGCCTTTTCCATTATTCTTTATGAGCTAACAATTTTCCTGATAATAAGGCCTAGAGGAAAACAGTCAGGATAGATCACAAGAAGGCTAGGAAGGTAGGAAATTACTTAACATTTATTAAGAGTCTACTAGGTGCTTTCCAAGTATTATTTTTATTTTATTCCATCTTTACAATATGCTAAGCCTCATTTTTGCAATTTAGGAAACTGAGGTAGAGATTAGGTGATTTTCTAGGGGAGTCACCCAGTATGTGTCTGAGTCAGAATTCAAGCTTAGATCTTTTTTTAATCCAGGTCTAGTTTTCTTTTCATTGAGTCACTTTGCAGTTTCCTATAGGTTCCTTGTTGGAAGTCAGATTTGCTTTGTAATAGACAATGGCTGGGATGGGTATGAAAATGAAAAAACACATTCCAGATAGTGAAAAGAAAGTAAAAGCCAATATATGTACTATTGTTTTAAAATTTGCCTGTTTGTGCTAGCTAGTGATAAGACAAGAAAAAAATTGAGGGAATAAGCATAGGGGGAAAAAAATTGCTTTTTGTATATAGTACATTTGTAATGCTGGAGAAACTGAGGCAGAATAGAGATTAGAGAACAATTTAATAATTTATTAAATGGGAGAGATTTACTGGGACCAAATGGATCCGTGGTTTGGTCCCAGGGCTAAATGAGACTATCATCTGCAATAATCCGGCAAACAATGAGAGTTTTCAATGACATATATACACATGTCTCAGATTAAAGGGATAGACTGAGGTGGGGTCAGAGTCAGGGAGCTGAGAGTGGGAATGGGGTTCTGAAAGGGTGAGGGGAGGCATGGGGGTAGGAACCCCAAAGATGGGGAGAGGCATTTTGATAAGATGGTATCTGACATTCTGGTATCTTGGAATGGGGAGAGACATTCTGATATTCTAAAACATAAGATCTTTTATCCTTATCAAATATTCTGATAAAGAGGGAGGGGAGTTTTGCAGGACTGAGCTTTGAGAAGAAGGGAAACTGAATCAGGACTCGGTTAGGATAATTAGGGAGACTGAGAACTGTGGCATCACATCTCACACTTTTGAATATTCAAATCATTGAATTTCCTTCCTCTAGAAGGTCTTAGCACTATAATTTTGATCAACCCTATATAAAGCAAATGAACCAAACTAAAACTAAAAAAATATAAGGACTTATGGCAAGGACCAGTCCTCATTTAGGGAGACACACAGGCCTCTCTGTTCAGGTCCTCTGCGGTTGGGGAACATCTCAGCCAGAGAATCCAGTTTGAGATGGACAGTTCACTGTGAGTTAGGTCTTTAGCCATTTGTGCATTTAACTCAACCTCTGCTGAGTAACAGTGCTCAAGACAGTCCTGCTGCACATCCTAAGAGGGGCACCCCAAGTCTGTCAGGAACTCCAAAAAAGGGGAAAAGTGGAGCTTGGAGTAGTTCCACCTGGCCCCTCTCGATTGAACAAGAGTTGCTACTAGGAGACAGATTTCTGGCAAACTATGCAGGTAGACCAAGGCAGTCAACCCCGAACTATTAGAGTCCTGATATCAATACTAATTAAGGAAATGCGATAATAGGAGTAGAGAAACAAATCAGAGAGACTGCCAGTCCCAGGACAGGTGTCTGATTTCTGATTGTTTCTAAAAATCATCCCCAAAACTGAATCTGCCAAGGCAATTCCAGCAGAATAAGGGATTTCAAAGTTAAAACATAATCAGAAAATCAGAGTCCAGTAAATTTTAAGCAAGGAGTAAAAACGAAAAGAGCTGTTTAAATAATTTCCAATTCAATCTGAACTAATGAAATAGGGGGCAGGGCAGAAGTGCATAAGAAAAATATATCAGTTTTTCCCAATTTCCTGACCAGTTTCAACCAGTTTCCTTCCTCACTTTTTTACATGGAAAAAAAAATGATCAAATGACTATTCCACATATAAGTCCCAAGAGTGAATCAAAATTCCTATACATAACATACTAGTACAGTAAGTTTCCTAAAAATCCCTCAAACATACAGTAATAGTTAAACAGTTTTAACAAATCTTAAATACAGTGATGAAGTTAAAATTTTAGCAATAATTCAACCACTTTCCCACCCCCCAATATCAGTCTAAATTACATCAGTATCACTGCTTCCTGCTGAAGAGATGCTCAGTCCAGAGAGGGGAGGGTGTGACCATGCTGCCTGCTACCAAAGCTTCAGATGGGCTGATCCATTTCTCAAAAGCAAGTCAACACCTGTAATTTTGACCAAAATCTAGAACGAGGCATAAAGAACGAGATCATAAATAAATTAGAGGAACAAAGGATAGTTTACCTCTCAGACTTGTGGAGGAGGAAGGAATTTGTAACCAAAGGAGAGCTAGAGATCATTATTGATCACAAAATAGAAAATTTTGATTATATCAAATTAAAAAGCTTTTATATAAACAAAACTAATGCAAACAAGATTAGAAGGGAAGTAACAAATTGGGAAAAATTTTTTACAGTTAAAGGTTCTGATAAAGGCCTCATCTCCAAAATATGCAGAGAATTGACTCTAATTTATAAGAAATCAAGAAATAAATGATCAAAGGATATGAACAGACACTTTTCAGATGATGAAATTGAAACTTATTTCCACTCATGAAATGCAAATTAAGACAACTCTGAGATATCACTTCACACCTGTCAGATTGGCTAGGATGACAGGAACAAATAATGTTGAATGTTGGAGGGGATGTAGGAAAACTGGGACACTGATGCATTGTTGGTGGAGTTGTGAAAGAATCCAACCATTCTGGAGAGCAATCTGGAATTATTCCCAAAAAGTCATCAAACTGTGCATACCCTTTGACCCAGCAGTGCTACTACTGGGCTTATATCCCAAAGAAATACTGAAGAAGGGAAAGGGACCTGTATGTGCCAAAATGTTTGTGGCAGCCCTTTTTGTAGTGGATAGAAACTGGAAAATGAATGGATATCCATCAATTGGAGAATGGTTGGGTAAATTATGGTATATGAATGTTATGGAATATTATTGTTCTGTAAGAAATGACCAGCAGGATGAATACAGAGAGGCTTGGAGACACTTATATCAACTGATGCTGAGTGAAATGAGCAGAACCAGGAGATCATTATACATTTCATCAAAAATACTATATGAGGATGTATTCTCATGGAAGTGGATATCTTCAACATAGAGAAGAGCTAATCCAATTCCAATTGATCAATGATGGACAGAATCATCTACACCCAGAGAAGGAACACTGGGAAATGAGTGTAAACTGTCAGCATTTTTTTGTTTTTCTCCCCAGGTTATTTTTACCTTCCAAATTCAATTCTTCCTTTGCAACAACAACAACAACAACAACAAAATTCAGTTCTTGCACATGCATATTGTCCCTAGGATATATTATAAGATATTTAATATGTATGGGAATGCCTGCCATCTAGGGGAGGGGGTGGAGGGAAGGAGGGGAAAAATTTGGAACAGAAGGGAGTACAAGGGATAATGTTGTAAAAAATTACCTATGCATATGTACTGTCAAAAATGTTATAATTATAAAATTAATTTAAAAAAACATGACTATCCACAGACACAAATATTTAGTAACAGATACTCATTTGCCAAGTATTCATAATGTAATGATTATATATAACCAGGCTGGAAACAGCAAGGTATAACATATAGCCAGATTGGAAATAGCAAGGTATGACATAATGGAACTGCATTAACAGTTTATATTGAATATTGCTATGATCATAGTTACAGGAGGAAAAAATGCAGCTTCACAGCCAATAACATAAGCAATTAAAACTTAACTTTCAGCAAAACAGGATAAAATAGCTTTAATTCATTTTTACTCCTGTTAATTTTCCCACTGTCAGAGGGTGGAGTTTTAAAACTCCCAAATAGCATTAATTATAAGCCCAAGAAATTTTACTTCTAATAACAAATTCTATTAACCAAGTTTCAGACATATCCTAAACAGATATTTACCATAATCTTATATTTATGACAGTAAGAATTTGTTTTATTGAGTTCACTTCTTTCATATCTAATTAGATGTTATCATAAGTGAACATTATACATACAAATCAGTTTGCTTTTAAAAATACCCAATACATAGACAAATATTCCAAATTACATATTGTCCATAACAGGAACATTTTCAAAAGGACACTATATATATATATATTTTCAGAGGCTCTTTAAATGACCTCAGGATGACCTAATGCAATCAATTAAAACTTAGAATATCCTGTACAGAACATCCTAATATCACATAAAAGAATCCAAGAGGATCTTAAAATATTAAACTTTTAGAAATACCATAATTTCATATTGATAACAGTAATAAATTGGTTTCAGTAAATTCACAAGTTAGCTTTCATATTTAACAGAAACATGTTCAAAAGGACAAGGAAAAACTATTACTTTTAGAAGCTCTTTAAAGTGATGGGCATAACCTCAGGATACAATCAATTAACTTATACAGAATACCCAATACTACAGTAAAGAATCTTTAAAATATCCTTTAAACCTTTAGAAACAGCCCTACCAAATTATAGATCAATTAACTCTCTTGAAATCTTTTGCCAAAGCCAGGCCTCTGCAGAAAGAGGCTTGAGCACACTTAGTCTATGTGTAGAATTTCATGTGGCTGTCCTCCCCCCCACACTCCATCTTCCAAGAAGCGGGGGAGAGGGAAGGTGAGCTAAACTGTCCCCCAGGCTTAACTAGGCAGGTAACTGTAGTATCTTCTCCAAGAATACTGCAAACAATGAGCGTTTTCAATGACTTATAGACTGAGGTGAGAGTGGAATTAGGGCGCTGAGAACAGGAATGGTACTCTGAAAATCAGGTTCTGACAGGGTAAGGGGAAGCATGGGGAATGGAGTCCTGGAGATGGAGAGAGTGATCTTGATAAGACTGTATCTGACATTCTGATAGTTTGGGATGTGGGAGAGGCATTCTGATATTCTAAAACATAAGATCTTTTATTCTTACCAAATATTCTGACAAAGAGGGAGAGGAGGTTTGGCAGGACTGAGCTTTGAGCTGAAGCAGAGAAACAGAGTCAGGACTGGGTCAGGATAACTATGGAAACTGATAACTATGGCATAACACATGATGAGTTTCTTTGAAACTCCTAAAGAGTCAACCAAAAAGCCAGAGTAGTTGAAATAATAAATTCATCAGTTACAGATATAAAATAAATTTATATAAATTATTTACATTTCTATATGTTTATCAACAAAAACTATCTGGAGGAACTAGAAAGTGAAATTTATTCAAAATAGCTATAGAAGCTATAAAATCTTTGATCATACATCTGCCTCACTACACCCAGAAATTAATTTAAACTTAGTAATATTTCCACAAAAATTCTCTCTTTGAAAAAAAATTGCTGGGAAAATTGGAAATTAGTATGGCAGAAACTTTCCAAGATGTATTTCAGGGAATCCAATAATCCTTAGATTGTTTCTTCTAGATCTATTTTCCAGGTTGGTTTTTTTCCCCATTAGGTAATTTATATATTTTCTAAATTTTTTTTCTATTTTTTCTTTTTCTTGATTTTGCTTGACTTATTCTTGTTGCCTTATTGAGTCATTCATCGTCATTTGTTCAATTCTGAATTTTAGTGTGTTATTTTCATTTACTTTTTTTTTTTTTAACTTCTTTTTGTATTTGTCCAATTGAATTTTTGAATGAATTGTTTTGTTCTATGGAATTTTTTTCCATTTCACAAATTCTGTTTGGCTGGAAGTTGTTTTCTTTTTCCAGTATATCAAATCTATCTTTTAGGGAGTTATATGCTTTTCCCATATCACTATGTTTATTTTGTGTTGTCTTTTCCAAACTCTCTTGCAAGGCTTTCATTTCCTTTCCCCATTTTTCCTCTAACTCTCTTTCAAGATCTTTTCTAAGTTCTTCTAGGGGAGCCTTGTGTAATGGGGACCAGGTGATTTCACTCCTTGGAGCTTCAACTGGAGACAATTTGCCTTTGGTCTCCTCAGGGTTTGAAACCTGTTCTTCTCTTTCACCATAAAAGTTGTCTATTGTTAAGAGTCCTCTTTACTTTTTTACTCAGTTTTTAAAAATGATCTACCTTTAGGGTGGGAGAGGTTTTCCAAGTAACAGCAGCAGCACTGGCTTAGTGTTGACTCACACCTGGTGCTGGCTCTGCCACTTGTAGTCATTAGCAATGCCCTGGGACTCTATGCTGTCTGCCTTGGTGTTTGTGGCCTGAGTTTGGTCAGGCACCCTGAGATTGAACTGCTCCCAGGCTCTGAGCTATCTGCCCTGACTTTTATGGTAAGGCGCCTGGGCTTTGCTGTCTCTCTCCCGCTTCAAATTGAAGCAGACCTTCTCTGATCTGCTTCTTCCTCCAAAATCTCTGCCCCACAGAGTTGGTAATGCCCCTCTGAAACTGTTCTGCCCTGGGGATCTGCTCTGTCTTTTGTGGTCAGTTATTTGTGTTTTGCTGTCTCTCTCCTGTTTCTTATTGAAACAGATCTTTTCTGATCTGTTTCCTCCCACAAATTCTCTGCTCCTATATACCGAGCTATCTGTGCTGGTGTTTGTACTGGGTCACCCTGACTGCCTCCCTCCCATTTCCAATTAGGACAGAGCTTTTTTAGTGATCTTTGAAATTATCTTCTGCTGATAATTTGTTGCAGTCCCAATATGTGGGTTCTGCCTGTCTAGAGCTAATCCAGAAGCTAGAATTTGTAATGGTTGTGAGGATTGTAAAGAAGGTCAAAGAGAAATGTGTTTTGTTTCCACCATCTTGACTCCACCTCTGGAAGTCTCCCAGATAAAGAAATTAAAACCATTTATAGTCATATGAAAAAATGCTCTAAATCACTACTAATCAAAGAAATACAAATTAAGACAACGCTGAGGTATTACCATATACTTTTCATATTGGCTAAGATGACAGGAAAAGATAATGATGAATATTGCAGGGGATGTGGGGAAAATTGGAACAACATTGTTGGTGAAGTTATGAACTGATCCAACCATTCTGGACAATTTGGAGCTATGGCCAAAGGGCTACCTTTGATCCAAAGTTGTCTCTACTATGTCTGTATCCCAAAGAGATCATAAAAAGGAAAAAGGACCTATGTGTGCATAAATGTTTGTGACAGCCCTTTTTGTAGTGGCAAGAAATTGGAAAATGAGTGGATGAGAATGACTGAATAAGTTATGGTATATGAATATTATTGAATATTAATGTTCTATGAGAAATGATGAGCAAGATGATTTCAGAAAAGCCTGGAGACATTTACATGAACTGAGGTATAACTAGGAGAACATTGTACATAGCAACAGCACTATTATACAGTGGTAAATTCTGTTGCAGGTGGCTCTTTCAATAATGAGATGATTTAGTCCAGTTCCAATGGTCTTGTGATGGAAGAGAGCCATCTGCACCCAGAGAGAGGACTGCAGGGACTAAGTGTGGACCACAACATAGTATTTTCACTTTTTTATTGTTTTTTTATCATTTTTTTTCCTTTTTGATCTGATTTGTGTGCGTTTATGTGTGTGTGTTTGTAGCATGATAATTATGGAAATATATATAGAAGAATTGTACCTGTTTACTTGCTGTCTAGGAGGGGAGGTAGGGGGAAGGGAAGGAAAAAAATTGGAACACAAGATTTTGTAAAGGTGAATATTGAAAATTATCTATGCATATGTTTGATCCAAAAAAAATATTTCTTCAAATAAAAGCAGATTTAAATGACTGGGGGAAGGGGTAAGATATTTGCTCATGAATAGATCAGGCCAGTTTAATACAAATAATAATTCTGTTTTTAAAATATAGAGATCTATCACTGGAACAGGTCAGATATACAACAAACATAATCAAATGTACAAAGTGTCATGTGTTTGAGAAATCCAAAGGTTCTAGTTACAAGGGGAAGGGCTTATTATATGATGAAAACTAAAGGTAAAATAGGACTGAGGATGGTCAGAAATTATATTTAGACCAAAATTTCATACCATAACTGGAAAAATACTATTAAGTGGGAAAAATAAACAAATTATATTATCTTTCAAATCTATGCATAAAAGAGTTCATGACCAACCAGGCAAGAGAGGTTTACATAAAATAAAGTGAGATTTTTTTTTTGGACAAACTAACCTAATATAGTAAAAATTGAAAATGAAAATGATAAATGGGTTGGAAAAACTTTGCAGGAGGTTTCTCTAACAAAGCTCTCACATTCAAGATATAGAAGGAATTGATTCAAATGTTTAAAACTTAGAACAATTCCGTCAGACATAACTGACCAAATGATATATTAGTGGTGTCAGAGAGGGGGAAAGGCATACTATTGAACTGTTGGTAGAGCTGTAATTTTTCCAGCCATTCTAAAAAGCAATTTAAACCTGTCCCCCTCAGATTTAAACAGTGTATAGCTTTTGACTTTTTTGTCCCTAAACTTAAAAAGAAATCAAAGACAAGCAAAGGATCTCCACAGTTCCAAAATATTTTAGCAACTCCTTCCTTGGTAACCAAAAATTTGAGACTCAGGTGTTATCATCTTATTGTAGAATGACTGAACAACTTGATCTGTGAATGTAATGGAATTTTATTGTGTCATAAGAAATGTCTAAATGAAGAGTTTCAAAAAAAATTGGGAAGACATCTGAACTCAATCACAACTAGAAGAATGAGTTCTAAAATAACAACATTATAGCTATAAACCACTTTCAAAGACTTTAGAATTCTGATCAATTCAATGAAAAACCCAGAATCATTCAACTAAACATAAAAACATACTACTTCCTCCTTCCCTCCCTCTCTCCCTCCCCCTCTCTCTGTTTCTTTCCTATTTTCCCTTACACCCTCTTTCTCTTTTTTAATTTCTTCTCCTCTCTATTTTTCTCTTTCTTGCTTCTTGCCCCTCCAAGTGTGTGTGTGTGTGTGTGTGTGTGTATGCATACACACACATATATGTATATACACATATACACATATTCTACTTATATATCATACATTTATATGGATTTTTAGAGGAAAGAAGCTTGTAGAAAAGTAGATGTGATATGGCATGCATAGTTTGTGATCACAATAAATGTTGATTGCCATATAGTAACAATGCTTAAGTTTTAATGCCTCTTAAAACAGTTTTAAAAACAGTTCTGATGGAAAATGCCTCTAAGAGCTTAATGGCCTTAAATGTGTATAATTGGGGGTTCAAGCCCAAGGTATTATGTGGTCATATCATCATTAAGAAAATATGATAGTATGGAAACAGGATGGAGGAGACAGGACTATGATTAAATTTTTCTAAGCTTCCCTAAGAATTAACACCAGATCAAGCCTCTGAACATATTTTGGAGGGACAAAACCCACAAATATTTGGATTACAACAAATTTCCAACAGCAGATACCTTGGAAGGACTTTAGAAAAGATCTGTCTTAATCAGACAACAGGTGCAGGGGAGAAGGTTTGGTCCAATACAGGCGCACCCAAGGGAATCCCAGGATATTAAAACCCCATGAGGAGAATTTTAGTGGAACACTTTTAATAAAAATATTCAGCAGCATTTGCTACTCTTCCTGATTTAGAAGTCAGTGGATCAGAGTACTAGTTGTGAAACATCCAACACAAGTATAAAACCCAATAGTGAGACCATGAACCCCAGCAAAACCAGCAGAACTAGGCCACAGCAACCCAGTTCAGGACGGAAGCTAGAAGCACCAGCCCCAGGCAGAGTAAAAGACCTGTCACCTTGTGGAGGAAGTTCAGGACAATCTTCTCTTTGCCCTTTCCTCTAAAAAGTCACATAAATGTATGATGTGTAAGTATAATATCTATGGTCAGAGCTCTTTTTTGCTCATTTTTAAAGGTTGAGATTTGCTCCTAGGGCAAAGAGCTCTCACCATGGATAGCTATTATGGAGACAGGGAAAAGCAGACCTTAAATTCTAAGGACACTAAAGGCAAAATGCCTCCAAATGAAGCCTCAAAGGGTGATTTGAATTGGTCTCAAAATCACACAGCTTGAATTGAATTCAAACATTTAAAGAATTCCAAAAAGGGTCTTAAAAGGGAGAAGAAAAATGAAAAAAAGAAATAAGACCTTTAGGAAAGCAAACATAGAAATTGAAAAAAAAAATCCATACAATTGATGAAATGGGAAAAATTATATTGAAGAAAAGCACTTCTTAAAAATAGAATGGGTAAAATGGAAAAAAAAAAAGTCCAGTGAACAAAACAACTCATTTAAAAAGTCCAATTGGCCAAATGCAAAAGGAGGTAAAAAAGTTAACTGAAGAAAATAATTCTCAAAAAATTACAATTAAACAAATGGAAGTGAATTATTCAATGTGACATTAAAAATCAGTCACACAAAACTCCACAAAAGTGAAAAAAAAAGAGAGAGAAAGAGAAGAAAATGTAAAATACCCCATTGGAAAAAAAAAAAAAAAACAACTGATCTTAAAAATAGATCAAGAAGAGATAATCTAAGCATTAGTGAACTACCTGAAAACCACAAAGATTAAAAAAAAAAAAAAAGCCAAAAACTAGACAACATCATTCAAGAAATTATCAAGGAAAATTGCCCTGATATCTTAGAAACAGAGGGTAAAATAGTCACTAAAAGAATCCACCAATCACCTCCTGAAAGTTCCAAGTTTCCAAATTAGTCAGATCAAGGAGAAAATACTGCATGCAGCTAGAAAGAAACAATCCAAATATCGCAGAGCCACAATCAGGATTACCCAGGACCCAGCAGCTTCCACTTTAAAGAACTGAAGGGCCTGGAGTATGGAATCCCAAAGGGCAGAACAGCATGGACTGCAGCCAAGAATCAACTACCCAGCAAAACTAAGGATTATCTTTCAAGGGGGGAAATGGACACTTCATGAAATCAGGTATTTTCAATTATCTTTAATGAAAAGACCAGATCTGGACAGAAAATTTGACTTTCAAATACAGAACTCAAGAGAAGCACAAGAAGGTTAAAATGGAAGAAAAAAACTATCTTTTTTAAAAGTTAAAATGTTTATATCCCAACATGGGAAAATGAATGTGTAACTCTTGAGAATTGTAAATTTGTTAGGGTTATACTTAGAGGGAATAATGTGACTTTATTAGGGATAATATAGAAAGTAGGAGTGGAAAAGGGATTGCACTTAAAGAAGGGGAAAGGGGAGGTAAAATAGGATAAAATGCATCACATGAAGAGGCAAAAAAAGACCTATTACAATTGAAGGAAAGAGAGGACTTCCGGCCAAGATGGCAGTGGAGGCAGACAGCTGCTTGAGCTCCTCATTTTCTCTCAGAACTTACTTCATGACAAGCCTCAGACTTAATGCTTGACCCAGAAAGAAATCCACAAATAATCACCAAGAGAAGACATCCTTGAAAGTCGCCAGAAAAGGTCTGTGTTTGCTCGGGGGAGGGTCAATCAGACTGGGTGCAGACTGAGGGCAGGCAAGCCAGAGCGAGACAGGCAGCTCACACAGCTCAGACCGGAGGGGGAGGGGTACGATCTCTGCTGTTTCTGCAAAAAGACTTTTTCCTCAGTGTGGATACTCCTCTTGGCAGCAAGGCAGGAGCATCACAGGGGTGTAAACACCGGAGGTGAAGATTAAAACCCCAGAAAACCAGTGTCTCTCAGAACCCGGCCACCCCCAACCCCAACCTGAACTGACTCAGTGCGTTCTCAGAGCCTGAGCACAGACTCAGTACAGTCATTGCTGTTCTGTTAGTGGCTCTCTGCTGCCCTACCCCCAGTCTGTAGAGGAAGCCCATTAATACCATCCAGCCCCATCCCCCACAAAACAGACCAATTGTTTCTCTTGTCAGTTTGTTTTCTTTGATTCCTACTCTGACAAAATGAACAAAAAATTCAAAAGGGCTCTAACCATTGACAGCTTCTGTGTGGAGAGGGAGCAGACTTCAAATGCTGAGGAGACTAGGAACAGACTGTCCCCAGATGTATCCCCTAAGAGGGATATGAGCTGCTCCTCAATACAAAAGAATCTCATAGAGGAAATCAAAAAGGCTCTCACAAGAGAGCTGGAAGAGAAATGGGAAAAGTAAAGGGAAGCTTGGCAAGAGAGGCTGGAGAAGTCATCCCATGCATTCAAAGACAGAGTGGATAAGGAAATCAAATCATTGAGAAACAAGATTAGTGAGCTGGAAAAGGTAAACAACTCCAAGGAAAACAGGATTAGTGAGCTGGAAAAAGAAAACAGCTCCCTAAAAAATAAAATGGATAAAATGGAAAAAAATTCCATAGAAGATAAAAACTCAATTGGACAATTACAAAGAGATATAAAAAAAGTGAGTGAAGAAAATACATCATTGAAAATTAGACTGGAACAAGTAGAAATGAATGACTCAAGGAGAAACCAAGAGGTAGTCAAGCTAAACCAGAGAAATGAAAAATTGAAAAGAATGTCAAGTACCTTACTAGAAAGACAACAGACCTGGAAAACAGATCCAGGAGAGACAATTTGAGAATAATCAGACTCCCTGAAAAATGTGAGGAACAAAAGAGCTTGGACCATTTTTGAGGAAATTATCAAAGAGAACTGCCCAGACATTCTGGAAACAGAGGGTAAAATAGACATTGAAAAAATTCATCGATCACCTACTGAAAGGGACCCTAAAATCAAAACGCCAAGAAATATAGTGGCCAAGTTCAAGAACCATCAGACAAAGGAAAAAATATTGGAAGCTGCTAGAAAAAAGCAATTCAGATATGGAGGATCCACAATAAGGATAACCCAGGATCTAGCAGCATCCACATTAAAAGAACGCAGGGCCTGGAACATGGTATTCCGAAAGGCTAAGGAACTTATGCGGCCAAGAATAACTTATCCAGCAAGAATGAGCATAGTTTTCCAGGGAAGAAGATGGACATTTAACGAAATAAATGAATTCCATCTATTTTTGATGAAAAAACCAGATCTACATAAAAGGTTTGATCTTCAAATACAGAACTGAAGAGATTTCTAAAAAGATAAAAAGAAATCTTGAGAACTATACTTCTGCCAAAAAAATATGTAAAGAACATATGTACAATTTGTCTTAGAAACTAGAGATGGAAAGGAAATTATATCATAAAAAAGTGTAAAGTGGTGGTACTACATCTCATGAAGAGGCAAAGGTAACCTATTATATCTGAGAGAAAGAAAGGAGGGAGATGAACATAGTGTATATCAATAGACATATTTGATTTATGGTGAAACTTCTTCCACTTCATTGAAAAGTGAAAGGGAAGGAGTAAGCTAAGGGGAAGGGAATACAGAAATTTTGAGGGAAAGGGGTAAAATAAAGGGAGGATCTTTAAGGTGGGGGAGGGATCCTAAAAAGGGAGGTCTTTGAAAAGCAAGTGGTGTTCACCAGTTTAATACTGGGTAGTGGGGTAAGAGGGAAGGAAAGGGGAAAAGCATAAACAGGGGTTAATAGGATGGCAAGCAATATAGAATTAGTCCTTCTGACCATAAATGTGAATGGGGCAAACTGCCTCATAAAGAGGAAGCAGTTAGCAGACTGGATTAAAAGTCAGAATCCTACTATATGTTGTTTACAGGAAACACACCTGAAAAAGGGTGAGACATTCAAACTAAAAGTAAAAGGGTGGAACAGAATCTATTATGCTTCAGGCAAAACCAAAAAAGCAGGAGTAGCCATCCTCATCTCAGATCAAGCAAAAACAAAAATTGATCTAATTAAAAGAGAGAAGGAAGGGCATTATATCCTGCTAAAGGGCAGCATCAATAATGAAGCGGTATCAATATTAAACATATATGCACCAAGTGGTGCAGCATCTAAATTCTTAAAAGAGAAATTAAGAGAGCTGCAAGAGGAAATAGATAGCAAAACTATAATAGTGGGAGATCTCAACCTTGCACTCTCAGAATTAGATAAATCAAACCACAAAATAAATAAGAAAGAAGTCAAAGAGGTGAATAGAATACTAGAAAAGTTTGATATGATAGATCTTTGGCGAAAGCTAAATGGAGACAGAAAGGAATATACTTTCTTCTCAGCAGTTCATGGAACCTATACAAAAATTGATCATATGCTAGGGCATAAAAACCTCAAAATCAAATGCAGTAAGGCAGAAATAGTAAATGCATCCTTTTCAGACCATAATGCAATCAAAATTACATTTAATAAAAAGCCAGGGGAAAATAGACCAAAAAATAATTGGAAACTAAATAATCTTATACTAAAGAATGATTGGGTAAAACAGCAAATCATAGACATAATTAATAACTTCACCCAAGAAAATGACAATAATGAGACATCTTACCAAAATGTGTGGGATACAGCCAAAGCAGTAATAAGGGGAAGTTTTATATCTCTACAGGCCTACTTGCATAAAATAGAGAAAGAGAGGGCCAACGAATTGGGCTTACAACTAAAATTGCTAGAAAAGGAACAAATTAAAAACCCCCAGACAAACACAAAACTTGAAATTCAAAAAATAAAAGGTGAGATAAATAAAATTGAAAGTAAAAAAACTATTAAATT
Organism: Sminthopsis crassicaudata; assembly: GCF_048593235.1. Taxonomy (NCBI): domain Eukaryota; kingdom Metazoa; phylum Chordata; class Mammalia; order Dasyuromorphia; family Dasyuridae; genus Sminthopsis; species Sminthopsis crassicaudata. The sequence goes on along the minus strand of NC_133618.1, from coordinate 172,773,977 downwards.
AATTAATAAAACTAAGAGTTGGTTTTATGAAAAAACCAACAAAATAGACAAACCCTTAGTAAACCTGATTAAAAAAAGGAAAGAGAAAAAGCAAATTGATAGTCTTGAAAATGAAAAGGGTGAACTCACACTAATGAAGAGGAAATTCGAACAATAGTTAGGAGCTACTTTGCTCAACTTTATGCCGATAAATTTGATAACTTAAATGAAATTGAAGAATACCTTCAAAAATATAGCTTGCCCAGATTAACAGAGGAAGAAGTAAGTAGTCTAAATAGTCCCATCTCAGAAAAAGAAATAGAACAAGCTATTAACCAACTTCCTAAGAAAAAGTCCCCAGAACCAGATGGATTTACAGGTGAATTCTACCAAACATTTAAAGAACAACTAACTCCAATGCTATATAAACTATTTGAAAAAATAGGGATTGAAGGAGTCCTACCAAATTCCTTCTATGACACAGACATGGTACTGATACCTAAACCAGGTAGATCAAAAACTGAGAAAGAAAACTACAGACCAATTTCCTTAATGAATATTGATGCTAAAATCTTAAATAAGGTATTAGCAAATAGACTTCAGAAAATCATCCCCAGGATAATACACTATGACCAAGTGGGATTTATACCAGGAATGCAGGGCTGGTTTAATATTAGGAAAACTATTAGTATAATTGACCATATTAATAATCTAATTAATAAAAACCATATGATCATCTCAATAGATGCAGAAAAAGCATTTGATAAAATCCAACATCCATTCCTACTAAAAACGCTTGAGAGTATAGGAATAAATGGACTATTCCTTAAAATAATAAGGAGCATATGTTTAAAACCTTCAGTAAACATCATATGTAATGGTGATAAACTAGAACCTTTCCCTGTAAGATCAGGAGTGAAACAAGGTTGCCTACTATCACCATTACTATTTAATATAGTACTAGAAACTCTAGCCTCGGCAATAAGAGCCGAGAAAGAGATTCAAGGAATTAGAGTAGGAAATGAGGAAATCAAATTATCACTTTTCGCAGATGATGTGATGGTATACTTAGAGAACCCCAAAGACTCTGCTAAAAAGCAATTAGAAATAATTCAGAAATTTAGCAAACTTGCAGGATAAAAAATAAATCCACATAAATCCTCAGCATTTTTATACATTACCAACACAATCCAACAGCAAGAGATAGAAAGAGAAATTCCATTCAAAATAACGGTCGATAGTATAAAATATTTGGGAATATATCTACCAAAGGAGAGTCAGGAATTATATGAGCAAAATCACAAAACACTTGCCACAAAAATAAAATAAAGACATTCAGTGCTCTTGGATAGGCCGAGCGAATATAATAAAGATGACAATACTCCCCAAACTAATCTATTTATTTAGTGCTATACCAATGAGACTCCCAAGAAACTATTTTAATTACCTAGAAAAAATAACAACAAAATTCATATGGAAGAATAAAAGGTCGAGAATTGCAAGGGAACTAATGAAAAAAGAGTCAGAGGAAGGTGGTCTAAGTGTACCTGATTTAAAGCTATATTATAAAGCAACAGTCACCAAAACCATTTGGTATTGGCTAAGAAATAGACTAGTTGATCAGTGGCATAGGTTAGGTTCACAGGGCAAGATAGTGAATAAAAATAGCAATCTAGCAAACTCAAAGATCCCAAATTTTGGAATAAGAATTCATTATTTGACAAAAACTGCTGGGAAAACTGGAAATTAGTATGGCAGAAACTAGGCATGGACCCACATTTAACACCACATACTAAGATAAGATCAAAATGGGTCCAAGATTTAGGCATAAAGAATGAAATCATAAATAAATTGGAGGAACATGGGATGGTTTACCTCTCAGACTTGTGGAGGAGGAAGGAGTTTGTGTCCAAGGGAGAACTAGAGACCATTATTGATCACAAAATAGAAAATTTTGATTACATCAAATTAAAAAGTTTTTGCACAAACAAAACTAATGCAAACAAGATTAGAAGGGAAGTAATAAATTGGGAAAACATTTTTACAGTTAAAGGTTCTGATAAAGGCCTCATCTCCAAAATATACAGAGAATTGACTTTAATTTATAAGCAATCAAACCATTCTCCAATTGATAAATAGTCAAAGGATATGAACAGACAATTTTCAGATGATGAAATTGAAACTATTTCCACTCATATGAAAGTGTTCCAAATTACTATTGCTCAGAGAAATGCAAATTAAGACAACTCTGAGATACCACTACACACCTGTCAGATTGGCTAAGATGACAGGAACAAATAACGATGAATGTTGGAGGGGCTGTGGGAAAACTGGGACACTGATGCATTGTTGGTGGAGTTGTGAAAGAATTCAACCATTCTGGAGAGTAATCTGGAATTATGTCCAAAAAGTTACCCAGCCATACTACTACTAGGCTTATATCCCAAGGAAATACTAAAGAAGGGAAAGGGACCTGTATGTGCCAAAATGTTTATGGCAGCTCTTTTTGTTGTAGCTAGAAACTGGAAGATGAATGGATGTCAATCAATTGGAGAATGGTTGGGTAAATTATGGTATATGAATGTTATGGAATATTATTGTTCTGTAAGAAATGACCAACAGGAGAAATACAGAGAGGCTTGGAGAGACTTACATCAACTGATGCTAAGTGAAACGAGCAGAACCAGAAGATCATTATACACTTCAACAATGATACCGTACGAGGATGTATGCTGATGGAAATGGATATCTTCAACATAGAGAAGAGCTAATCCAATTCCAATTGATTAATGATGGACAGAATCAGCTACATCCAGAAAAGTAACACTGGGAAATGAGTGTTAACTCTTATTTTTACCTTCTGAATCCAATTCTTCCTGTGCAACAAAAAATTCGGTTCTACACACATATATTGTATCTAGAATATACTGTAATATATTTAACATGTATAAGACTGCCTGCCATCTGGGGGAGGGGGTTGGGGGAGGAAGGGAAAAAATCTGACTAGATGTAAGTGCAAGGGATAATGTTGTAAAAAATTGAAAGTTATATTTATAAAATAAAAATTAAATTAAAAAAAATAAAAATAAAAAAAATTTTAAAAAATGAAAAAAAAAAACAGTTGAAGGAAAGAAAGGAAGGGGATGAGCAGTGTGTGAATCTTAATCTCATCAGGTTTGGCTCTACTTTGATGTAGACATTTATCTCACTCTATAGGGAAACAGGAGGGGAAAGAGGAGAAGAAAATGGAAGGCTAAAAGAAGTGGAGAACAGAAGAAGGGGAAAAGGAATAAGAAAGAAGGAGGAACTGAAAAAGGGGAGGGCAATTTGAAGGAGATGATGGTCAGAAGCAAAACACTGGTGAGGAGGAAAAGGGAGAAATGAAAGTGAAATATATAACTTGGGGAAAATAGGATGGAAGGAAATATAGCGTTAGTAATTTTAACTGGGAATGTGAATGGGATGAACTCTCTAATAAAACATAAGTGAATAGCAAACTGGATAAAAGGTCAGAATCCCACAATATGTTGTTTACAAAAACACTTTTGAAGCAGAGAGATACATACAGAATAAATAAAAAAAGTTACAACAGAAATTTTTATGCCTCAGCTGAAATTAAAAAAAAAAAAAAAAAAAAAAAGCAGGAGTAGTGATCCTGCTCTCACATCAAGCAAAAGCAAAAGTATTTCTAATTAAAATACAAATATGGAAGGAAACTGTCTTGTTAAAGGGTACAATAGATAATGAAGTAAAATATATATATATGGACCAAATGGTATAGCATCAAAATTATTAGAGGAGATGTTAAAAGAGTTGCAGGAAGAATAGATAGCAAAATTGTACTAGTGGGGAGAATCTTAACTTCACTCTATCAGAAATAGATAAATCAAACCATGAAATAAACAAGAAAAAAGTTAGAGGTAAATATAATTTTAGAACAGTTAGGTATGATACACCTTTGTGAAAAATTGAATTGAAACAGAAAGGAATATACATTTTTCTAGGTAGTACATGGAACTTTTACAAAAATTGATTTTGTCTTAGGACATAAAAATCTCAAAATCAAATATAGAAAGGCAGAAATCATAAATTAATCTTTTCCAGATCATGATGCAATAAAAATAATGTGTAATAAAGGCTTGGAGGGGAATAGGCCAAAAATTAATTTGGAAACTAAATAACTTAATCCTTAAAAAATGAGTGGATTAAACTGTTATGGGCCAGAACTCTGAAACAAGGATTCTTACAAAGTGTTAAGTCAGTGGAATTGACAAAGACAATGGTTATCTAGTTTAGCATGGTACTTAATAGTTCTCTACTTCAGTACATGTACTAAGTACTTAATATAGTTCTACAAGATTCGAACCTATGATAATGTAATTATAAGAGAGCATTTAAGCTCAGACAAGCTCAGCCAGAGTCAGAGCCAGAGAAGACAAAGGACTGGAGGCGGGAGCTCAAGCTCTTGGAGCTAAGGGGAGAGAGATATTCCATCTTTGGTCAGGCTCTTGGTGGCTCTCCTAAGGGACCGAAAGGCTTGGAGACAGAGTCAGAGAAGATAGAGGCAGGAACTCAAGTTCTCAGAGCCAAGGAGAGAGAGATTCACTTCCATCTTCATCAGCCTTGTGGTGGCTGGCCTGGCCTCCTGCATTTTCTCCACTGAAACCAAGTTCCCTCTGAAGACCACAAGAAAGCTAGCTGAGCATCAGGCAAAAGTGACAATAAAGACTCTTGGACTTTAACACCTGGCTGGCTGCCCCAAAGACCTCCAGAAAGCCAAACAAGAACATTATATGAAACAAATCATAGAAACAATTGATAGTTTCACCCAAGAGAATGACAATAATGAGACAACATACTAAAATGAATAAGTTGCCGACAAAGTAGTTCTTAAGAGGAATTTTTTATTTCTAGATGCTTTCTTGAATTAAACAGAAAAAGAGAAGATCAATGAATTTGGCGTGCAAGTAAAAAAGCTAAAAAAAAGAACACATTAACCCACCACCCAAATTAAATACTAATACTAAATACTATTAAATTCTGAAAATAAATGGGGATATTAATGAAATTGAAAATAAGAAAACTATTAAACAAAACTAAGTTGGTGTTATGAAAACAAACTAAAAAAAATAAATAAACATTTAGTTAATTTGATTAGAATAAGGAAAGAAGAAAACCAAATTGCCAGTATCAAAAAAGAAAAGGGTGCACTTAACACCAATGATGAGGAAATTAAAGAAATAATTAGGAGCCATTTTGCTCAATTGTATGCCAAAATATCTGATAATCTAAAAACTGCTAGAAATAATTCACAACTTTAGCAAAGAAGCAGGATACAGAATGAATCCACATAAATCATCAGCACATGTTATCAACAAAATCCAGAGATTTAAAATAACTGTATATAATATAAAATATTTGAGAGTCTGCCTAACAAAGCAAAATCAGGAACTATATATAAACACATTACAAAAAATTCTATTTCTTTCTATTACTTTCTATTCAAATAAAGTCAAATCTAAGCAATTGGAAGAATATCAAATGTTTATAGGTAGGCTGAGCTAATATAATAAAAATGACAATTGTATCTAAATTAACCTGCTTATTTAGTGCCATACCAATCAAACTGCTAAGAAATTACTTTACAGAGCTAGGAAAAATAATAAGTACAAAATGTCAAGAAGTCCAAGGAAATTAAGGAAAAAATGCAGATGAAAATGGCTTAGCTATACCAGACCTAAAACTATATTATAAAGCAGTGGTCATCAAAACCATTTGTTACTGAGTAAGAAATAGAGTAGTTGATCAGTGGGAAAAGTTAGGTTCATAAGACATAATAGTCAATGACTATACTAATGTAGTGTTTGATAAACCCAAAACTTCAGCTTTTGGAATAAGAACTCACAATTTGACACAAATTGCTGGGAAAATTGAAAATAGCATAGTAGAAACTAAACATTGACCAATACTTTATACCCTATACTAAGATAAATCAAAACGGGTTTATGATTTAGACATAAATAATCATACCATATAGATACCATACAGATAAGGGGAATAAGAGATAGTCTACCTCTCAGATCTCTGAAGAAGGAAAGAATTTGTGGCCAAAAGAGAAGGAGAGAACATTATTAAATGCAAATGGATAATTTTGATTATATTAAATTAAAATATTTTGTACAAATAAAACCAATGCTGCCAAAATTAAAAGGAAAGCAGACAAGTGGGGAAAATTTATTATATCTAAGGGTTCTGATAAAGGCCTAATTTCTAAAATATAGAATGAATTGACTCAAATTTATAAGAATTCAAGCCATTCTCCAATTGATAAATGGGCAAAGGATATGAACAATTTTCAGATGAAGAAATTAAAACCATTTCTTGTCATATGAAAAAATGCTCTAAATCACTATCGATCAGAGAAATGCAAAGTAAGACAACTCTGAAATACCACTACACACTTCTCAGGTTGGCTAAGATGACAGGAAATGATAATGATAAATGTTGGAGGGGATGTAAGAAAACTGGGACACTAATAAATTATTGATGGAGCTGTGGAGTGATCCAACCATTCTGGTGAACACTTTGGAATTATGCCTAAAAGGCTAATAAATTGTATATATTCTTTGTATCTCTACAGGGTCTGTATCTTAAAGAGATCATAAAAAAAGAAAAGGACTTACATATGCAAAAAAAATGTTTCTAGCAGCCCTTTTTGTAGTGGCAAGAAACTAGAAACTAAGTAGATAGCCATCAGTTGAGGAATGGCTGAATAAGTTATGGTATATGAATGTTATAGAATATTGTTGTTCTATAAGAAATGATCAGCAGGATGATTTTAGAAAGGCCTGAAGAGACTTAAATGAATTGACACTAAATGAAGTGAGTAGAACCAAAAGGACAGTGTACACTGCAATAACAAGATTATGTTATGATCAACTGTAATGGACTTGGCTCTTTTCAAAGATGAATTGATTCAGTCAATTCCAATAGACTTGTGATGGAGAGAGCCACCTTTGCCCAGAAAGAGGGTTCCAGGGACTGAATATGGATTACAACAAAGTATTTCTACCTTTTTAGTTATTGTTTGCTTTTTTCTCATTTTTTTCCTTCTTGATTTGATTTCTCTTATGCTATATGATAAATGTGGAAATATGTATAGATGAGCTGTACATATTTAACATATATTGGATTATTTGCTGTCTTGAGGAAGGGTTTGAGGGAAAGGGAGGAAGAAAAATTTGGAACACATGATTTTGCAAGATAGGGAATGTTGAAAACTATCTTTGCATGAATTTTTAAAATAAAAAGGCTATTATTAAATAAAATAGAGAATATGACATACACATCTCCCTACAGTCCATATGTTGTGCCCTATTAGGTAAAGAAAATGGTCCCCATATCAGTATTTCTTTTTCTATACTTTACAAATAAAACTTGAAAAATAGAAGTGTTCAAAAATAATTCTTTAATGCCTTAGCTTCTCAGTTTTCAAAAACATAAATCTACTTGCTTTTTTGCTAAATTTTGGACTTAGAGAATGATTTCTGTTTTAGGCATTTTTTTCTTCAAATAAAACAAGACTTGCTTTTTGAGTGTCTCAAAGGCAATGGAATGTGTTTATGCACAGATAAATAAATAAGATCAAAAGCCTTTGAACACAATTCTGGCAACAAGAGTTGCAAACTATTAACAATCATGCAAAAGAATGCTCTATTGCTCTCATAGTGAAATAAATACAAGTGAGAATACCACTGAGATTTTGCTTCCTACTTTAAAAATTGGCAGAGATGATAAAATATTTAAACAGTCAATGTTAGAGAGAGAATAGAAAGATAGGCATTCTAGTGCATTGTTGGTGGAATTGTGAATTGGTATTACTCTGTTGAAAATCAATTAAGGGAGCAGCTAGGTGGTGCAGTGGATAGAGCACCAGCCTTGAATTAAGGAGGACCTGAGTTCAAATCTGTCTCAGACACTTAATGCTTCCTAGCTGTGACCCTGGGCAAGCCACTTAACCCCAGCCTTGGGAAAAAAAAATCAATTAAGCAAATAAGATAAATAATAAATGCCTTTGGGATTTGGTAACTAAACAGATTATGATTTGTTCTTCAGTCATGTCTGAGTCTTCATGATCTCATTTGGAATTTTCTTGACAAAAATACTAAAATGGTTTGCCATTTTCTTCTCTAGATCATTTTATAAATGAGGAAACTGAGGCAAACAGGGTTGAGTGACTAGCACATAGTTAGTCAGTATATGAGATCAGATTTGTCTCAGGTATTCCTAACTCCAGCTTCAGCAAATATTTTGTACAAATAAAGCTAATGCTGCCAAGATTAGAAGGAAAGCAGAAAAATGTGGAAAATTATTATATCCAAGGGTTCTATAAAGGCCTAATTTCTAAAATATAGAATGAATTGATCAAATTTGTTACCCATTATGTCACCCAGCAGCCCCACACACATTGTAGTACTTGAATATAATGGAATATTTCTCTGCTGTTAGAAATGACAAATGCGATGAATATAGAAATTCTTAGAAAGATCTGTATGAATTGAAGTAGAATGAAGTATTAGAGATGAGAAAACAATACATACAACTACAGCAATGTAAACAAAAAGAACAAACAAGAAATTTTTTTTTAAATGAATTTTGCAAAATTACTAAGTGCAACCATGGTTTGAAAGAAAGATCATGAGAAAATGCTTCTTATACTACTTCTATGCAGAGATGAGAGATCCACAATTGTCATACATTGCACATATTTCCACACATTTTTAGTGAATTAATAAATTATGATGATTTGTTTTTTTTCTTTTGGTCTTTGAAAACTACTATTTGTTACATAGGATATCTCTTTGAGCTGGAGAAGAACACTAGAGGAAATTATGGTGATTTTTATTTTTAATTAAAAAGTCAAAAGATATCAACAAAATCTTATTTTTAAATTTCAGTCAGTAGTATTTTAAGCACCTAATATGTGCCAGGCTCTTTGCTAATTGCTGGAATTGAAAGTAAAGGAAAAAAAAACTCTCAAACTTGGAAGTGAATACAGAGGCCATGTGTTTAACCTATAATTAAATAATTCTCTCTACAGTATGCCTAACTTGTAGGTCAAGCTTTTATTTGAAGACCTTAAAGGAGAAATTGACCACTTCCTAAGGCAACCTGTTACATTTTTGCCTAGTTTTACTTATGAGCACATTTTACATCAAATCCAAATTTGCCTTTTTGCAAATTCAGAATCACAGAAGAGGATTAAAAGAATTCCCTTCTGGGTCTCTGAATTTGTTATTTGATCTAAGTGATGCCCCAGTTATTGCCCTGAAGTAAGTACATTGAAGTACTTAGAGTGTTCAAGACTGGAGTTAATTTGATTTCATAACAGCAAGGCCTGGAATACCTATTTTTCTATATGGAGATTGCTGTATTTAATCTTAAATGACTTACATAGGACTTATATGCCAAATCTGGCTTTATACTAAAGTATAAATCCAAATATCCCATTTTGTAAACATAGTTCTAAAAAAATAAATCTGTTGTTGAGTAAGAGACAAATGACAATATCACTGAGGTCAGAGATTGGGTCAAATTTATGTGAAGAATAAGAGAAACAAAACTGATGATACCATTGGGAAAGAATTAAGATAATTATAAAACACCTAAAGCAAAGATCTTAACTACAGAATTAAAAGTCAGGTTAGTCAAAATTAACCATCTAGGACAGATATTACATGCAGACATTTGCTATGAGGGAATGTTTAAATTGTTAATTTTTATTTTTTTTACAAATATACATATTTTTATATAAAAAATAATTTTTCATAGGATGTTAGGATGTAGGTGTTTATTTTGGGTGCCATTTACGGTACCATGAAGATTGAAATCTTCCAAGGAATTATAATAGACAGGACACAATTTTCAAACATGAGGTGACATAATTTTATTTATTATAGGGGATAATTTTCAATTCTTTCCATTGGTATAATTGTGCCTTTTTTTTTAAACTGGGAACAGATTGAGAGTTGTTTTTAGTCTTCTGGGTATCAGGGAAACATATTTCCTCTCTTAATAGCCCAGGGGAATTAATTTTCAAAAGCATTGATCTCCTGGATTTATTTACATGTGAGCAATAGCTTGGTTGGGAGCTAACAGAAATATATTGCACAGAACTGAAAAGAAAAAGTTCTTTGTGTGCTGAATGCCTATGTCAGGGATTCACAGGTTATTTATTTAGGAACATAATATATCCAGAGACATTGACCCTGGGGAAAATTTAATACCCATAAGAGATTATAAAATGCATCTTGTTATCTGAATTAGGTAATAGATCAGCGTATCACCACTGTGGAATGAGAGAACAAATTGTAAATGAACTTGATGAAACCTTGTTCTCTAATGATGCACTATTTAGGAGTATATTTGCAAGAGCTTTTGCTGCACATACTTCAAAAGGTGAAAGGATGTTCATCTATGTGTGATCCCTTGATAAGAGGATCCAAGGTCAAATTCATATTCTATGTTATTCAAGTCAGTGAAGAAATTAAAAGAATTTTAGATCTGTCAATAATAGCAATAAGATCACAACTATTTCTTAAACATATTGTGTATTTAAACTTCAGGCATTAGACAGTTAAAATCTATATTTATTCTTTGTAAAAAGTAGTCATTATCTAGGTGTGCTGATGATTTTATTTGGAGTTTAGTCTCTTCTTCTTTCCTATCTATTATAATGGATTGATGAACTTCCCCCAATCCCCATCCCTTTTCTGACCATAATTGAACGTTGCTATTTTGGCTTTAGGTTTCTTACCTTGTGGCTAGGTTTCTTACCAATGTGCTTCAGGGTTAGCAGGATCTGGAAATGTTCTTCACTTTTCTTGCATGGGAAAGCTATAAAATGTCATGGTTGAATTGACCACTTTTAGGATGACAGGGTAAAGAACTATGCCCCAAGACTGCCCTCTATCATTCTTAGCTCCTGTCCCTTTTGAAGCAGAACTTTAGGAGGCAAGCCAGGAGCTGGAAGCTGCCTCTACTTCCTCTCATCTTAGGTTTCATTCTCCAGGTAACCCACCATCCTACCTATCCTGAATAGAGGTGAGAGTGCTGGCTGCCTATAGAGTTTGCCTCTTCAACATCCTTTCTTCTTCCTTATAATACAGTCCCTTAATCTTAATTGTCTAATTCCCTTACCTTCCACAAACTTAACAAAAACCCTCATCATTGAACTTATGAATTTTTTTCCACTCCTTTCTTTATCTATAAGATCTTCCTTGAAAATTATTTTTGTCAGTTTCATGTTTTTAAGAGATCCCTCTAAGACCACATGTGAAATTCCTTTCCTTCTTTAAAAAATGGCATAGGGGCAATAGATATTTGTGGAGAGGGGGGCAAGGATGAATTGGGGTAAAGACAAGGATTTATTTTATTGCAATACCGTCTGTCTTGTTCTTTCTGTTCTAACTTTATACAACCGAAGTAAAAGGAAAAGAATACAGCATTAGAAGAAAGGATATTTAATTTTCATTTCACTACTAATTATCTGTATGACAGTGAGAAGTCACTTAGCCTCTCTGGTTCATAATTATCTGATCTAGAAAATTATAATAAATATGATAGGCAAGGTGTAATGTATGATTTTCCTAGTCAAGGGGCTCTACTACATATGAAACATTTAATCATTTTAAAATGATAGAACTCTCTTTTCAAGGCTAAAATATTGCCAGTAAGTGGTTTATTCCAGATTCACTTTTATCACAGCTGTATTTCTTGTCTTCTAGATGTATCTAGAATCTTAGTGAATATATGGCACAGCAGTGTTTAGTTTCAGCAGTTTAGTTCTGGATACTGTATAAAATGGGTCTGATTTAACCAATAGTATCTTGCCCTCTCTTCAATAATGTTCGGTTCTCCTACTGTTAATGTTTATGTTACATGTTTTCATCTTTGGCACCTGAATCAATTAAAAAAACAAACAATTTTACTGTGTCAGTTTTTTTTTTTTTTTTTATAAGCAAGCTTCAGGATTTGTAATCTCTGTGTGAACATTTGACTTGTCCTTTGAAACTTCTCCCTAAGAAAGAATCATTTTATTAAAAGTTTTGTTGAACAGAAACCATATCTTTTTTTTTCATTCTTCTTGATGCTTTATTCTTCTCCCTTCAAATGCTAAATCCTATACTCCAGAGTCCCTCTTTTTGGATTCTCTGCTCTATTTCTGTGTCTAAGATTTATCCTCAGCTGTTCTTTCTTCTTTCACAGGGATGTTGTAAGATCAAATTAAGTACATGGGAAAACACTTTGAGAATGCTACTATATAGAAATCAAAGGTATTTTTATTATAATAAGCATCATCTTTTGAGCATGGTTTTGGTCAAAGTTCCATATTAATGGTAATTCATTTTTAAGGTTGCACAAGAGACAGCTTTGGGGTACAAATGAAAATGGAATAAATGTTGAATCAAAACCCTAAATCCTAAATATAAGGACCATAAACCAAATTTCCATTTAGTTTTGTTATAGCAAAAAAAGAAAGCATAGGTAAGGTAGCAAATTAGCTGCTTCTTTTATAGTTTTAAAATTTTTGATCTAGATAAAGAGTAATTTTTTAAAAAGAAAATTGTTTAAATTCTTCTTGCTTTAAAATCAGATGCTTTCTCTGAGTTCAAATGCTATATTTAAGCTTTTGGAGAAACTATTTGCACATTAAATTAAATTATATGTACTCAGACATCTGCTTACCAGAAAATGATAAAAATATTTTAAAATATTATAAAGGAAAAGGTAAAAGAAAAAGTTTGAGTATGATGCCTGTTAGTTCGTCTTTTCAAAGGCATTATATTTAAAATAACTAATGGCTGTAGAATAAGGATTAAAAATGATCTTCAATTTATGTTGTAGAAAATTTTAATACCAATATGAGAAAAAGCATTATGTTAAAAACATCTCTGAGGTAAAGAAAAATGTTATGAAAAAGGCAGATTAAATTCAATATTTTAAATTATTTTTCATATGATTCTAAATTTAAAGAAACAGAAATGATTGTATTTGAGGTTGCCTTTTTGAAGCACTTGCAATTCAGTTCACTAATTTTGCAATTCATTAAGAAAGAAAAAAATGAACATATATATGTTTACTGTATATTAAAATAATATATATAAGTTGATTGAATAATATGAGCCACATATACATAAACCTCAGGAAGCAGGCTCTGTAGAGAGCACAGGAAAAATAAAAGTTAAGATACAAAGCCTAAAAAGATCAGGCAGCAGAAGATTAAAATATTGAAATTATTTGCAAAGAGGAAAAAGAAAACATCTTATTGTACTCTTGCCATCTCGGTACTATAATTTTCATGTGTACGTGTGTGTGTGCACCCACACTTATACACTCTGTTGAATGCCTGAATTTTCAGAAGTATGTATTTTAAAAAATCTTCAAACTGCTTTTGCTCCAGGGAGATTGGGAGAGACTCAGTAGAGTATGATGTAAGCTTTAGGAATAGAACAATTTGTGATTTATTTTGGAAGAGATTTCTGAGGGAGAGAAATAAGAGTGAATGGCTGGCTGGATATTTCAGTGATGCTATTAAGCAAGCCAAAGAAAAATATCATTTACGTCTTATGAGGCTTACTGGAGATGACATACTTATATAATTAAAGAGATATTGATGGACATCAAGTCTGCCAAGTAGGACACTACATGTTTAAGGACCTATAAATAAGAGAAAGAACTTATGGGAAGTATATTGAATAACCTTGGGAGCTACAGGGACTCTAATCTTTATTTTCCATTTAAGAAATGACTATTTGAGGATCAGCTTTGTGGTAAAGTATAACTTTTGTGAAGAATTTTTTGCTTTGTTGTAGTTAATCACATTTGAGAAATTCAGACAAATTTCTAAGAGTATCTAATATATTCCCAATATTTTAACTATTAGAACATACTACTTCTTGTCTTGAAATCTCACCCTGTGCCTCATTTTTTCCAAACCCATTTCCCCTCTTAATACTCAGTACAACTTCCAATCCATCTACCCCCTTCCTAATTTCCCAGTCTACAATCTGCTCTGACTTTTTTCTTCCTTTTAAAATCTTACTCCTTTTAAGCAGTTTTACACTGTGTTTAACCCTTGACCATAGTCCTATTCTGATTTACAAGTCTCCAAACACTAAATCTCATATTACTTACATCACCATCTTCTCCTCTGCACATAATGCTGCTGAATTCTGAAGAAGTCATGCAGATTGTATGATTGGATTCACTACTAATTTATGCTATCTCTATCTTTATTGAATACCAGTCTTTTAAATCTTTCATTCATGGTCCTTGTTTGCTCCAATCTTAGAAAATGAAACCATCCTCCTTGCCAATAGTAACACCTCTTTTTTTCTTTTATCCTACCCACCTCTGGTCTTTAAGAGTTTGCATCTTTGATCATCCTCTCTATCTAATGTTCAAAAATCTCCTTATCTATTAGCTCCTCCTCTGCTGTCTTCCAACATGCCTAGATTTCCTCATCCTTAATAGACCTCCACTAAGTTATTTGTCCATTACTTTGTTCTCTTTCAAAGCTAAACTCCTAAAAGAAACTGTGTATATGCATTGACTTCACTGTTCCAACTTGTATCCACTTCTGAATTCCTTGCGGTCTGGCTTTCATTCTGCCAGTTCACTGAGATTCCTTTTTCCAGATTTATCACATTTAATATTGGTCCGCTGGATCCACTTTTTATGTATATTGTCCATTCCTTAGGTTTTCATGACACTACTTTGTCAGGCTTTTGAATAAGTTGCACAATCAGTCAATTAATGAACAGGCATAATATTTTAAAAGAGTGTTCACACCCTGAGAATTTACCTTTTTTGGTTCAAGATAGAAAAAAAATAGCTATATTTCTCCAGTACAAAATAAAGTAAAAAGTGATCAAGCATTTATTAAGTGCCTTTTACATGTTATATATTTGATATAAATGCACAAAGAAAAACACAGCCACTACCTTCCAAGAGCTAACACTCTAGAGAAGTTGAACCTCGTGACAAAGAATTCCATGAATGGAAGCTCAGTGTTCCTAATTGAAAATCAGTGTAAATTCCCTGAAAGGGAAACTTCTTGAAAAGAAGAGTTTCTTCCTCTAGCTTCCTTTTACCATTATATTATGGGAGAACTTGGATCTGGAGATGATGGAGAGCAAATTGAAAGGAGAAATCTTCCAAGGTCAAACATATAGACATAGACACAGAAAGATTGTCAAGAAACAAATTCAGGGAGTGTGACCTCTTTTATTAGATGCTAGATGCTATCTTTGGAGATATAGAGAACTATACTTAGGGGAACTGTCTTGATTGTATAAATTAGAAAAAAAACTTAGTTTGCAGAAGCTGTCAATTACTTAGTCACATGAAGCCTCTATAAATTTGCCTCACTACTTTTACAATGAACCCACTCTCACCAGAGGCTTGCTGTTTGCATGAAGAAAGACTATCCCTGGTTATATGGAGGACATTTTAAAAATGCTTATACTAACTGTTTTTGCCACAACTAATAAATTATTTGTGAAATAGCCAAGTGTTATTATTAGCTAGTAATCTGTAGGGGTCACACTAGTGGGAATGTGGGAATGGAATAACATAAATAATATATAAATGATAAATATCATTTATAAATGATAGTTACAGAAACCCTACTTGCTTATATTTTCACTAGAGCTCTGACAATAATATTACCTTGTTGTTCTCTCAAGATCCAGACAAAATCAAATAGATATTGGGGAAGTAGCTCTGAGAAAGGAGTTCTACAAAGGATGAAAAAATCATAGCTCTGCAGGTGGAATGATTCTGAGAAGTTATTTGGTCCAACCAACTTGTTAAACAAAATGGTGATTGAGAGAGAGATGAAACAACTTATCTAGTTTGGCTGGCTAATTAATAGAAGAGCCAGGATTTGAACTAAAGTTCATTAACTTCATATCTAGTGATTTTTTTCCTTGTAACACTGTTCTTCATTCTTTGAACTCCCTCCACTGCCTCTACTGCTCCCTTCTCTCCCTGACATTGAATTCATTCTTATTTCTAGGTCTAGATCATTTCTCATATCTCTTACATGTAATGCCATAGAATAAAATGAGTCAAATGAATAGTCTACATAACCATTTTAAGAATCAAAATGAAAAGTTAACTGACAGGAAAATGGTGGTCCTAACAACAAAATAGACCATAGTACAGGATCAGAGAAGTCCGGGAGTGTGATTTCATGTGCATTGTCAGATACAGTCTCTCTTATCAGGTAAGTTTTTGCTTCATGTTTTTCTTTGTTATAAGGAAAGTTTCATTATAGAGAAGAAGAAGTTTCCTCCAGGATCTCTCTCTCTCTCGAAATGATTGCTGCAAAAAAAAAAAAAAAAAAAAAAAAAATCAATAGGAAGTATTTCAAAAAATAAAATCTTTTAAAGAACAAAAAAAATTGGAAAGAGAATGTTTTTATCTTCAGTTTTATTTATTTAATTGTAGGGATGGAGAACTTGCCATGTGATTTCACTGATATAGGTAACTCCTTGAGGAAGAAACTCACTCTACCAGAATAGATTTGTAATGTAGGCAGCTAAGCAGCTTATTGGATAGAGTGCTGAGCTAGGAGTCAGGAAAACTCATCTCTCTGACTTCAAATATGACACTAGTTATGCTATCCTGGACAATTTACTTAACCCTATTTGCCTCAGTTTCCTTATCTGTAAAAATGAGTTTGAGAAGGAAAGAGTAAATCACTCAAGTATCTTTGCTCAAGAAAAGTCGAAATGATGTCATGAAAAGTTGAACGCAACTGAAAAAGGATCAATAACAACAAAAATATTGAAAACTGAAAGCTGTGAATTTTCAAGAACAGTAAGATAGCAAGTGACATAATATCATAAAATAATTTTATTTCAGAATCAAGGCTTAAATCAAAGTCTCCTTGGCTTTAATGCTGGCTCTCCTAGGTCTTAAAAAAATTGATTTTATTTTGCCGCAAAATTCTTATGAAATAGAAGACTACTACTATTTTCATTTAAAAAGGGCTTATAATTTGTGACACACCTATGGTCATATAATTGACATACATACACTTATACACATATGTGGAATAAACTAAGATTATGATGCCAAGTAGCTAAATAAAATGTTTAAAGCTAGATATATGCTAGAATTGAGTTGCTTGTCATTTCAAATAATTTAGGCATGAAATTTGTTTTATATTCAATCATCTTTACCTTTCTGATGGAAAAAAAAGGTTCTTTGCCTGATTTTTCTGTATGACTTTTGAATTTGTGAGTTGGCATTTGGAGACCTAATCTACTATTCAGTCAAAATATCTGTAATGATTTTTTTTTTCATTTATGAGACTATTTGCAAAGGGATTTATGACTATTCAAGCTAATCAAGTCAGCCTGTAATGGAAATCTATGTTTAGAATATCTACATGTCAGGAATAGGGAACAACGTGAAAATTATTTCTACTTTTCTAATTTTTCTGCTTTAGGCCTTCCTTAGTGTTAGGAGCCCATAGGAATATAGCAGGTGTTTGTATGATGTGCCAAATATTGAAAAAGATCTAGAAAGACAAATCTTATTGTCTAATCAATAAGTTTAACTGGAAATCAGTTTATGATATTATCCTGGTCTTTCCAGGAAAAGGGTGTGTGTGTACGTGTGTGTAGAAACCTAGGAGATTTTCTTTATCTTCAAAAATGTCAGGTAAATTAGGTATATAATTAGTTTCAATGGATCTGAAATGTATCTCTTTTTCTTTTGAAAACAGAAAAGAGATATTCTTACAAGAACCTTTTGGTTTGTCATTGTAATCTTTTAACAATATATCCTAAATAATATTTTAAATTGTCAATAAATTATATCATAATATAGGTTGAATGCAATATGAAAAGGATCCTGTACTATAACTGTAGACCTTAGCCTTTGCTTATCTACTTTCCTCTTTCTAGGAGCATCTGTTGCTCCTCTTGGAGTACATCTAGACTATCTTACCACCGTCCTTCGGACTTTTTGACTTTACTCTTTCCCTAAAACTTCGTTGAGCCCTCAAAGCATACACAAACACTCCTAGGCATTCTAAGTTCCCAGAGTTAAAAAATCTGCCAAACTCAAATTCTCATTACTTGTCTTTTCTTCTCCTTCTATTATCCATAAGCATGGATAAGCAGCCACTTAACAGGGTGAAGCTGAAAATTTGAGACTGAGGATAATAGAGAGAATAATATTCTACAGAAAATAGGATGGAGTAGAATCTCATTTACATATAGAAGTAATGCCTGTGGCAAGGAGAAACATCATCTTATGTGAGCTAGATGAAAGAGAAAATAGTAGCAGAAGTCATCTGAGTGATATAAGGGGAAGGAAGAAGATATCTCTGCAAATGATGTCAGTTTTTCAGTAAAATATGAGGTAAAGTTCTCTAATCTTTCAGTAAAATATGAGCAAAGGATTGTGAGAAAGGGAAGGTTGGAAGAGGGCTGAAAAAGTTTTGGAAAAAATGTGACTATGTGAATTATGAAAGTAGAGAAAATATTGTCTTACATCAGTGAGAGCCCATTTAAGGATATGTAACACAAATTTGTAGTGGACCCAGTCAGGATGATTGTATGGTTTTCTTCACCTTCATTCAGGAACACAGAAGCAGGAGAAAAGATAGCAGTTGATGAAAATGATTCAAGGTTGAGACTTGGCAAGGAAAAAAAAGGGGGGGAGTAAGAGACCTAAGAGAAGAAGGCAGTAGAGAATTTAAATAATTCACCAAGAAATCAAAATAAAGAGAGAAGAGTATGGCTAGTGCAGGGTTAATGGTCTGAGAGACAACTGATAGCTCTAGGGATTGGAATTCACAGTATTGACAAAGAGCAGGATTTGTTATAGAAAGACCAAGGGAGAAGTAGAAATTCCATAGATTATATCAGATAAGGTAATTTTAAAGTTCATGAATATGGAGGTAGTGCATTAATTAGTGAAAGTGAGACTAAAAGTATGACCATCTTTGTGCATGGCTGAGATGGGAGTAAGTGACAGGAAATTTATTTTTAAGTTGGCAAATTGCTAGACTAAGGTGTTTTGTTGGAGCCTAGTAATATAAAGACAGAACTTAGAAAGGAGAGGTTTGTGAACCAATTACAGAAATCATTGTGGAAGGAAAGGGAATGTTCTAGAAGTCCATAAACAACTACTAGGATTATTATTATTATTATTATTATTATTATTATTATTATTATTATTATAGCTTTTTATTTACAAGATACATGCACAGGTAACTTTTCAGCATTGACAATTGCAAAACCTTTTGTTCCAACTTTTCCCCTTCTTCCCCCCACCTCTTCCCCCAGATGGCAGGTTGACCAATACATGTTAGATACATGTGGTTTTCATGAAGATTAAAGGAGGAAAGTTTACTTAATGTTGGTGGTAGGGGGAGAATATGGAGGTGGTAAGGGGAGCAAGGAGTTTCTTACTCTCCCATCTTGACCAGTAAGTTATGGGGGAAGGAAAAAAGAAAGCATAGCCACTGTTGGAAAGAGTGGCCAGGGAGACTGTCATGAGGAGAGATCCAAGTTTTAATAAATCAGAAAAATGAAAGAATGAGAAAGGAAAAAGATTTAAGTTGAAGGCAGAAAAAGATTTAAGTTGAAAGCATATTTGTTGCTTTGGGGGCAGATATTGTAGAAAACAGAGTAGAAGAGGTTGGTAGTTTTAGAGTGGAACATTGCAGGTGCTGAATTGAGGGGAATGGGATTAAGAACTTAATTAAATTTAGGGAGAGAGTAAATGGGCTTTGAATTATGACTATGGGGTTAAAGATTTACTAATGAGATGGGAAGAGTGTGACCAGGTAGGATTGTATTAATCATAAGTAAACAATTATATTTGTAATATTTTCTGAGTGTTTTAAGGGGGAAATTCACAGGCAGTTTAGGCAAGATTGCAAGAACTTGGAACAGAAGAGTGGGTGATATTCTTTCTCTCAAGACAGGGGATCAGGATTGAAACCCTCTCCCCTCCAAAAGCTAGAAGTCAATCAAGTACTTCTTCTACCACCACTCCACTATCATCTGAGATTGAAGATCATAGAAGAGACTCATGGAGATTTGGCAAAAGGGCAAGAGGCAAAATGATAATGCACCTTCCTCTCCTCTTTTCTTCCCTCCAAAAGCCAGACCTGCAATGTCAAATCAATGTTGTTTAAAAATATACCTCAAGTTTTATAGTGATTTGCAAAGTACTTTTGACTAAATTATCTCATTTAATCCTGACAATTCTGTGACATTGGTCTTATTATTTTTTTTTTTATTATATATATATATATATATATATTTTATAATATTATCCCTTGTATTCATTTTTCCAAATTACCCCCCCTCCCTTATTCCCTCCCCCCGACGACAGGCAATACCATACATTTTACATGTGTTACAATATAGTCTAAGTACAATACATGTGTGTGAATATCATTTTCTTGTTGCACAATAAACATTAGAATCCGAAGGTACATGCAACCTGGGCAGACAGATATTAGTGCTAACAATTTACATTCCCCTCCCAGTGTTTCTTCTCTGGGTGTAGCTACCTCTGTCCATCATTGATCAACTGGAAGTGAGTTGGATCTTCTTTATGTTGAAGATTTCCACTTCCATCAGAATACATCCTCATACAGTATTGTTGTTGAAGTATACAGTGATCTTCTGGTTCTGCTCATTTCACTCAGCATCAGTTGATTTAAGTCTCTCCAGGCCTCTCTGTATTCCTCCTGCTGGTCATTTCTTACTGAGCAATAATATTCCATAACTTTCATATACCACAATTTACCCAACCATTCTCCAACTGATGGACATCCATTCATCTTCCAGTTTCTAGCTACAACATAAAGAGCTGCCACAAACATTTTGGCACATATATGTCTCTTTCCGCTCTTTAGTATTTCTTTGGGATATAATCCCAGTAGTAGCGCTGCTGGGTCAAAGGGTATGCACAGTTTGATAACTTTTTGGGCATAATTCCAGATTGCTCTCCAGAATGGCTGGATTCTTTCACAACTCCACCAGCAATGTATTAGTGTCCCAATTTCCCCACATCCCCTCCAACATTTGTCATTATTTGTTCCTGTCATCTTAGCCAATCTGACAGGTGTGTAGTGGTATCTCAGAGTGGTCTTAATTTGCATTTCTCTGATCAGTAGTGATTTGGAACACTCTTTCATGTGAGTGGATATAGTTTCAATTTCTTCCTCTGAGAATTGTCTGTTCATATCCTTTGACCATTTATCAATTGGAGAATGGTTTGGTTTCTTATAAATTATGGTCAGTTCTCTATATATTTTGGAAATGAGACCTTTGTCAGAACCTTTGTTTTTAAAAATATTTTCCCAATTTGTTACTTCCCTTCTAATCTTGTTTGCATTAGTATTATTTGTACAGAAACTTTTTAGTTTGATGTAATCAAAATCTTCTATTTTGTGATCAATAATGATCTCTAGTTCTCCTCTGGTCATAAATTCCTTCCTCCTCCACAAGTCTGAGAGGTAGATTATCCTCTGTTCCTCTAATCTATTTATTATCTCCCTCTTTATGCCTAAATCATGGACCCATTTTGATCTTATCTTGGTATATGGTGTTAAGTGTGGATCCATATCTAATTTCTGCCATACTAATTTCCAGTTTTCCCAACTGTTTTTTCCGAATAATGAATTTTTATCCCTAATGTTGGAATCTTTGGGTTTGTCAAAGATTAGATTGCTATAGATGTACCCTTTTTTGTCCTTTGTATCTAATCTGTTCCACTGATCTACCGGTCTATTTCTTAGCCAATACCAAATGGTTTTGGTGACTGCTGCTATATAATATAGCTTTAGATCAGGTACACTTAGACCACCTTCCTCTGAGTTTTTTTTCATTAGTTCCCTTGCAATTCTTGACCTTTTATTCTTCCATATGAATTTTGTTGTTATTTTTTCTAGGTCATTAAAATAGTTTCTTGGGAGTCTGATTGGTATAGCACTAAATAAATAGATTAGTTTGGGGAGTATTGTCATCTTTATTATATTCGCTCGGCCTATCCAAGAGCACTGAATGTCTTTCCAATTATTTAAATCTGATTTTATTTTTGTGGCAAGTGTTTTGTAATTTTTCTCATATAATTCCTGACTTTTCTTTGGTAGATGGATTCCCAAATATTTTATACTCTCAACATTTGTTTGGAATGGAATTTCTCTTTGTATCTCTTGCTGTTGCATTTTGTTAGTGATATATAAAAATGCCGAGGATTTATGTGGATTTATTTTGTATCCTGCCACTTTGCTGAAATTTTGAATTATTTCTAGTAGCTTTTTAGCAGAGTCTTTGGGGTTCTCTAAGTATACCATCATGTCATCTGCAAAAAGTGATAGTTTAATTTCCTCATTTCCTACTCTAATTCCTTGAATCTCTTTCTCGGCTCTTATTGCCGAGGCTAGCGTTTCTAGTACTATATTGAATAGTAATGGTGATAGTGGGCAACCTTGTTTCACTCCTGATCTTACTGGGAAAGGTTGCAGTTTATTTCTATTGCATATTATGCTTACTGACGGTCTTAAATATATACTCCTGATTATTCTAAGGAATAATCCATTTATTCCTATACTCTCAAGAGTTTTTAGTAGGAATGGATGTTGGATTTTGTCAAATGCTTTTTCTGCATCTATTGAGATGATCATATGGTTCTTATTAATTTGATTATTAATATGGTCAATTATATTAATAGTTTTCCTAATATTAAACCAGCCCTGCATTCCTGGAATAAATCCTACTTGATCATAGTGTATTATCTTGGAGATGATTTTCTGAAGTCTTTTTGCTAATATCTTATTTAAGATTTTAGCATCAATATTCATTAAGGAGATTGGTCTATAATTTTCTTTCTCAGTTTTCGATCTACCAGGTTTAGGTATCAGTACCATGTCTGTGTCATAAAAGGAATTTGGTAGGACTCCTTCATCCCCTATTTTTTCAAATAATTTATATAACATTGGGGCTAATTGTTCTTTAAATGTTTGGTAGAATTCACATGTGAATCCATCTGGCCCTGGGGATTTTTTCCTGGGGAGTTGATTAATAGCTTGTTCTATTTCTTTTTCTGAAATGGGACTATTTAAGCAATTTATCTCCTCCTCTGTTAATCTAGGGAGCCTATATTTTTGGAGGAAGTCATCCATTTCACTTAAGTTATCAAATTTATTGGCATAAAGTTGGGCAAAGTAACTCCTTATTATTTCTCTAATTTCCTCTTCATTGGTGGAAAGATCCCCCTTTTCATTTGTAAGACTATCAATTTGATTTTCCTCTTTCTTTTTTTTGATCAAATTTACCAAAGGTTTATCTATTTTATTGGCTTTTTCATAAAACCAACTCTTGGTTTTATTTATTAATTCAATAGTTTTTTTACTTTCAATTTTATTGATTTCTCCTTTTAATTTTTGTATTTCGAGTTTAATTTTTGGTTGGGGGTTTATAATTTGGTCTTTTTCTAGCCTTTTAAGTTGTAAGCCCAATTCGTTAATCTTCTCTTTCTCAATTTTCTTCAAATAAGCCTCTAAAGATATAAAATTTCCCCTTATTACCGCTTTAGCTGCATCCCAAAGATTTTGATATGATGTCTCATCATTATCATTATCTTGGGTGAAATTGTTAATTGTTTCTATAATTTGCTCTTTCACCCAGTCATTCTTTAAGATGAGATTATTCAGTTTCCAATTACTTTTTGGTCTATTTACCCCTAACTTTTTACTGAATGTAGCTTTTATTGCATTGTGATCTGAGAAGAAGGCATTTATTATTTCTGCCTTCCTACATTTAATTTTGAGATCTTTATGTCCTAGTATATGGTCAATTTTTGTATAGGATCCATGAACTGCTGAGAAGAAAGTATATTCCTTCCTATTGCCATTCAGTTTTCTCCAAAGGTCTATCATACCTAGTTTTTCTAATGTTCTATTTACTTTTTTAATTTCTTTCTTGTTTGTTTTGTGGTTTGATTTGTCTAAATCTGAGAGTGCAAGGTTGAGATCTCCCACTATTATAGTTTTACTGTCTATTTCTTCTTGCAGTTCTCTTAACTTTTCCTTTAGAAAGTTAGATGCTATACCACTTGGTGCATATATGTTTAGTATTGATATGGCTTCATTATTTATGCTACCTTTCAGCAGGATATAGTTTCCTTCCTTATCTTTTTTAACGAGATCTACTTCTGCTTTTGCTTGATCTGAGATAAGGATAGCTACCCCTGCTTTTTTGGCTTTACCTGAAGCATAATAGGCTCTGTTCCAACCTTTTACCTTTACTCTGTATGTATCTCCCTGCTTTAAGTGTGTTTCCTGTAGGCAACATATTGTAGGGTTCTGCTTTTTGATCCAATCTACTATCCGTCTCCGTTTGATGGGATCGTTCATCCCATTTACATTTACAGTTAAAATTACTAATTCTGTATTTCCTGCCATCGTATTATCCCCAGATTATGCTTTTTTCCCTTGACCCCCCTGATCCCCCTCCCCGATATTTAATTTACAGACCCCCCTTGTGACGCGCAACCCTCCCTCTTTTTTTTTTTTTTTTTTTTTTTTTTTTTTTTTAGGATCCCTCCCCCCTCCCTCCAAGTCCCTTCACTTATTCCCCTTTTCCTTTTCCCTTTTCCTCTCCCCCCTTTTAATGAGGTGAGAGAAAATTCTCTGAAAAACAAATATGTTAATTATTTACTCTTTGAGCCTCTTCTGATGAGAGTAAGATTCACACAATGATTCTCCCCCTCACTAAGTTCCCTCAGATATGGTGTATTTTCTATGTCTCTTCCTGGGATGTAGTTTCCCTCTTTTTATCACTTCTTCCCCTTTTTCTGAACCGACCTCCTTCCCTTTACTACACCCCCCTTTTTTTCTTTTATATCAGTAAAATCAAATTATCCTTGAGTATTTTTTATATACCCACAACAGAGTTACAGTTCTCAAGGGTTCTGTGTACCTTTTTCTGTTTCTCTTCAGTCTTGTGGATGTAGATCAAATTTTTTGTTTAAGTCTGGTTTTTTTCTTAGAAACATATAGAATTCCTCTGTTTCATTGAATGACCATCTTCTTCCGTAGAAAAAGATGCTAAACTTAGCTGGGTAGTTCATTCTTGGTTGCAGTCCTTGATCTTTTGCCTTACGGAATATCAGGTTCCAGGCCCTTCTATCTTTTAATGTGGAGGCAGCCAGATCTTGGGTGACCCTTATTGTGGCACCTTGGTATTTAAATTGTTTTTTTCTAGCTGCTTGCAGGATTTTCTCCTTTGTGTGGTAATTCTGCAGCTTAGCCACAATATTCCGTGGTGTTCTTTTTTTAGGGTCTATTTCAGAAGGAGTTCGATGAATTCTTTCCACATCTACTTTCCCTTCTGTTTCTATTATCTCTGGACAGTTCTCTTTGATAATTTCCTGTAAAATAGAATCTAGGCTCTTTTTTTGGTCATAGTTTTCTGGAAGTCCAATAATCCGCAGATTATCTCTCCTAGATCTATTTTCCAGGTCTATAGATTTTCCCAGTAAGTATTTGACGTTGTTCTCCAGCTTCTCATTTTTTTTGTTTTGTTTGACTGATTCTTGGGTTCTCTGTGAATCATTCATTTCTATTTGTTCCATCCTGACTTTTAAGGAGTTATTTTCTTCTTTCACAGTTTTTAGTTCTTTTTGTAAATGTCCAATTTCGTTTTTAAATGAATTATTTTGCTCTATTGAATTTTTTTCCATTTCCCTAATTTTTTTTTTTTGAGAATTATTTTCTTTTTCCAATTCAGAAATTCTATTTTCTTGAGACTTTTTTATCTTTTCCAATTCAGAAATCCTACTTTCCTGTATTTTTTTAACCTTTTCTAATTCACTAATTTTGTTTCCCTGCTTCTCCTGTGAATTCTTTATTTTTTCCAACTCCAATTTCAGGACGTTGTTATTCTCTATCATAACTTCCCTCTCCTTGCCCCATTTTTCTTCGATCTCCCTCAATTTCTTAAGAGCTTCTTCTAGGAGAGAGTTATGTGATGGGGGGCAGGAATCGTTCCCCTTTAGGTTGTTATCTTCTGAATCTTTGCTGTTAACTTCCTCGGGGTTGGATACCCGCTCTTTCTCTGTATAGAAGGAATCTATAGTTTTTCTAGCTTTTTTGCTCATACTTAAAAAATGTTTTGGGGTCTGTCCCTGGGGTAGGAAATTATTTACTTCTTTACCAGCTTCCTCCCAGACCGGATGGATGCAGCGGCCCCCGCGCCCGCGCTAAGAGAGAGCTCTGGGAGAGAGTTCCCCACCCCCTCCCTGGGAGTGTCTCAGAGGTGATTAGCACTACTGTGCTTCGAGGGCGTAGAATAGTGAAGACAGCAAGAAGCCCAGGCTATGTGTCCGGGTGGGGAGTGGATGTTTGCAGCAGGTGACGTGAGAAGCCCCTGTGCTCAAACTGGAAGTGTCTGCCAGAAACCGCGGTCCCTAGTTCAAAGGTTCCGCTTCTCTGGGACTTCCTGGAGCTGAGTTCCACTCCCTCCAGCTAAGCTAGGCAGTGTGTGTTGCCTTGGGCCGTATCCACCCACTTGTCAGTCTCTTAACTATTCTCAGGAGGTAGCTGAGGCCACACCCCCTGGTGCCGTCTGCCGAGTCACCCCCAGGGTGGGGGGGGGGGGGAAATCTAATCTGAGTTTTAAAATATTTTGGCTTTCTCTTCTGAACTGCTAAATAATTAGCAGAGAAGAGCTAACAGCCTGTGCCAGATTCCTTTACCTCAGTGGCTTCTCTGATCCCAGAGCCCCTCCCAGCGCAATGGGCGCAGTGTGCCCCTACCCCACCGTCTGTGCTGGTCTTTCTTATTCCTCCCCTGAGAACTGACCTTTCCTGTTGAAACTCCAGATTCTTTTCAGCTGGTAAGTCGTGCTTCCAGTCCTTGTGGTATCTATCAGTCCTGAGCTAATTTTGAGACTTAATTTATCTAATTGGTTGTGAGGGAGTGAGGACGTTCACTGAGTCGTGTGTTTCTTCTCCGCCATCTTGGCTCCGCCCCCACATTGGTCTTATTATTAATGTACTTTTTACAGATGAGGAAACTGATGCTTAGAAAAGCCAAGTGATTTGTTCAGGTCACTCAGTTGACAGTATTTGGAGTAAAATTTGAAACTGGGTCATTCTAACTTCATGAGCATGGCACCATGGAAATAGTTGAAATTTTAGGCGTATAGAGGATAAGATTTGCCTTTTATAATCTAGCCCCTTCAACCATTCCAGTCCTTTTGACATCTTCCTCTTTCATGTTTGCTTTGATTGAGTGACACTGGCCTTCTGGCTGTTCCACAAAAAACACCCATAATCTGTGGAATCTGAGAATTTTCTCTGACTGTTCCCTATGCCTGGATCACTCTCCTTTATGTCTGCCAATTAATTTCCCCAACTTCATTTAAGTCCCAAATAAAAATTCACATTCTATAGGAAGGCTTCCTTAATCTTTCTTAACGGTAATGTCTATCAATTGTTAATTATTTGCTATTTCTCCTGTATATAACTTACTTTATATATATTTATTTATGAATTGTCTCTCCAATTAGATTATAAACTCCTTGTTGCTTTTTCCTTCAAGATATCAAGGAGGTGATACCATGACATACAATTGAATTGGGTTTGTGAGAGAGGGCTATGCAATGTCATTAGCCTCACTTTTGCCTTCAAAGCCATCTGGGTCCAGTGCTAAGATCAGGAAAGCTAGAGATGGTTGTTAAAGTCTTTACCTTATAAAGGTATCTGTTTAACTAAAGCAACATTCAAACAGTGATTAAGGATAAATAAGAAATGAAGCAGAGAATGGCCTCTTCTATCCAGTAAAAAAAAAAATTCATCTGGGAGGCTGACCTCAGGGTTTCTCTCCATAACAGAAACAATTGCTATTTCCATTCACTCTGAACCAATCTGGGTCCAAACAATGAATGTGGGAGATTTGTTCAGGGACCTATTGTTGGTCAGTCTATCAGAGCTAGAGTGATTTGGGTCTATGGCATGATTCTAGTCAGTAAATAATAAAATATATTGGGAGGTTTCTGCAATCAAAATTTGAGGACAAGGACTAACTTTTGCTTCTTTTTGTGTCTCTGACACTTAGAATAATTCATTGCACCTAGTAGTCATTTAGTAAATGTTTATTTGTTGATTGATTTCATGAATTTGCAGAGCTAAACGCTGAAGCAAAAGTCAATATAATCTGACATCCTAAAGTTCCTATAGCCCTTAATTTGTCCTTTAGCAAAGCTGAAAAATTCATAAATATGTCATCTATGACAGCATAAATAAATACTCACACATATATTAATCTTCTCTGAGAAATGTTTATGATTGTATAATTAGATAACGTGTGAACTTAAAGTACATTATTGTATCATGAGGATAATAGAATTAAGTAACAATATATGGGGATTTGTATTCAGAAAAAAAAAAGACTAGAATTTCAAATTATTCTCTTTTCTAAGCTTAAAATATATTTCATGGCCCATCTATTGTACAGTATGTTTACAGCTAATAGACTGAAATATTTCTGCCTAGTAGTAAGCACTGCTAAATATTTAGATTTATCCTAAGCTTTTGAATTTCTTAAGCAATCTATATGTATATATTTGTATACTTATGATGTATGTTTATTTACATAGCTTCAATCCTAAATTAGTCTCTTTCTCTTCAATCAAACCCAATAAGAATAAAAATGAACTCAGGGTAAAATATCCTTATTTCTTTATTTTTGTGACAGGTGTGGGGAGATGGAACTGGAGTATTTATAGAAAAAGCAGCAAAATTTTTTTCTTCCATTTATTTAGTATGAATTGTTGTGGATATTCCACTTTTGAATGAATGAAATATTTATTAAATGCTGGGCATATGAATAGAAATGTAAGATAGTTCTAGCTCTCAAGGAGCTCACATTTTAATGATAGAGGCAATAATTATGGAAGGTTTCAGAAAAAGTACATGAAAAAGTGTCATCCATATGTTATAATAGGAAAGTAGATGATAATGCCCTTCCTTTAAGAAAATTTCCATAATGTAATGATATAAATTCTTGGTATTGAATTATTTGACAATTCAAAGGACTTCATTGTTCATAATGTTGTTTTCTGAATCTTCATTAAACATATATCATGGCATCTGCAGGAATAATTAATTCTCCACAGGGATTGCTTCCCAGTATAATAATTGGTCATTGGACTGAAAACTTTATTATTCCCAACATTATGGGGGTCAAGGTCTTGGAATGAGGTGAGATAATACTCAGGATGGTGGTAAAAGAACCCATGCTGGCTCTTAGAGATCACAGATTTTCTTTCTGTCTGGTTAAAAACCATAACTTTGACATTGGTTCCAGAATTTTATAAGGAGTAGAAGGCAAAATCATACAAAAATTTTTTCCATTTTTGAAAATTGATATATTTACCATCTGCATTATAGCAGGGTAGAATAAGTACTTTGTTCAATCCCCTTGTTTTACTTTTCAAAAAAACAAAATTCATTGGAATGATTTTACTAGTCCATGGTAACATAAAAAGTCACGTCACAGAAGTGGAGTTCAAACTCCAGGTCTTCAGGTCTCTAGGTAAATGAAGCATATCCTAAAAGTCTAAGTCTTAGTGCAGTTTTGAAACTATCATAACTTAAAACATTAAGGGCTATAATGATATATTGCAAATCTGATTAAATTCACTCTGGTTAAATGACTCCTATATCTATACAAAGTCTTTCCTTCCCTTCCTCTCCCTCTCTCTCTCCTTGTGCCTTTTCTCCCTCTCCCCCCACTGTGTGTGTGTGTGTGTGTGTGTGTGTGTGTGTGTGTGTACGTGCACACATAATTTAGAAATCCAAATCTCATTCTCTGATTATATCTTGTTAGCCAATTCTTCTGTTTCCATTTCTACCTTCCTTCAACTGAAAGTTATAACGTGCTCCAAAAAGCATTTCCCTACAGCAGAGATCATAATATAATGGAATCTGATTATAGGAAAGTGGTATCTAGTGTAATATATTTATTATTCTTATAATGTTTTAATAGTTTCTCCTGAATTAATAAAAAGTCTTCAAACCTAGACACCCAACTTAGATTCTTAGATTCTCAAAAGACATCCCAAACTGAAATATTAGCATTTATCATTTACTATAAATATGCCATATATCATAAATTATAATAGAAATATATCATATGCTATAAATTTAGATATGTTTCCTTCTTGCCATCTGAGGTAATATTACTCTACTACCTCAATCAATCAAACCACATTCCTTAAACACTTGCTATGGATCAAAGCAGAGTATCAGGTAATGAGGGTATAAAAAACAAAAATAAGTCCTGCCCTAAAGAAGCTTACAATCTATAGAGGAAGAGGGGAGATGTTACATATGTGTTTGTATATGTATACATACACACACACACAAGTAAATAAAAAATAATTTTAAAGTTGGAGGCACCAGCAGATGGGAAAAGATTTGATTATTTGAGCTGTGCTAGAAAGGACTTAGAGTTTCAAAGAGATGAGGTGAGGTGGGGATACATCATAGACACAGTACATAATGTTTAAAAGCAGGCAGTTGAGTGGACTTTACACCTGAAGTCAGGAAGATTCCTATTCCTAAATTCAAACCATATGACTTTGTTTGCCACAGTTCCTTCTCTGTAAAATGATCTAGAGAAGGAAATGGTGAACCACTGCAGTAATTTTTTTTTTTTCCTGAGGCAATTGAGGTTAAGTGACCTGCCCAGGGTCACCCAGCTAGGCAGTGTTCTGTGTCTAAGGCCAGATTTGAACTCTAGGTACTCCTGGCTTCAGGGATGGTACTCCATCCACTGTGCCATGTAGCTACCCCTTCAGTCTCTTTCCCAAGACAACCCTTGAAGGATTCACAAAGAGTCAGACAAAAATCGCAAAGTGATTAAAGACAGAAAAATGGGAGATGGTATATCAAATGTAGAAAAAAATGAGTAAGATACAATTTGACTGGACTAAAGTGTTTTTGGACGGGCTCATATAAGACTGGAAAGGTGGGTCTAATTCTGATTATAAAGAGCTTTAAATGCAAAATTGAAGTTTTTTTTTTGTTTGTTTGTTTTGTTTTGTTTTGTTTTGTTTTTAATCTTAGAGTCAACAAGGAGCAATTTCATTTTACCATGCAACAGTGCTCGTCAGATTTCTGCTCTGGAAATGCTACATTAGTAATGATGTGATAGTTTGAAGAGGAAATGGACTTGAAGCAGGGACATTAGTTATCAAGTTATTGAAATGCTTTAGGCAAGAGTAAATCATGTGACTAGAAAAAGGATGAATTCCAGAATTGTTGTAGAGGTAAATTTAACTTACTTGGCAACTGATTGAATTGGGTGGAGAGTGAGAGAAAGGGAGGAGTTAAGGATGACTTTGAGGTTATGAATCTACGTGACTGGA
This sequence comes from Sminthopsis crassicaudata, assembly GCF_048593235.1. Classification (NCBI taxonomy): domain Eukaryota; kingdom Metazoa; phylum Chordata; class Mammalia; order Dasyuromorphia; family Dasyuridae; genus Sminthopsis; species Sminthopsis crassicaudata. The sequence continues at coordinate 172,742,517 of NC_133618.1, read as the reverse complement.
AGTATACTGATGATTTTGGCATAAATAGAATGTTTCAAAATGGTAAATGAGAGCTTCTTTAAGTAAAAACAAAAGGGACAAACTTTTAAAGGTTAAGAAAGTCATTATTTTTACACTTCTTAAAAAAATTATAATGCATTGCTAGACTGAGGGAAACAAAAGAAAAATGCAAATAAAAACTTTTATGGAGACATAATAATGGTTTTATTGCTTAGAACAATATACCCATTTCTCTACTACATATGGTCAAATCATACAGGAAGAGCTGTTGGTATATAAATTCATTTTGGAAAAGATATTTTCATCCCTATACACAGAATGTGAAAATAGCATCCCTCTATACCACAATGCCTTTTTTAGGAGTGCTATCCCATAATGCCCTATAGTGAGTTTTCAATGTATTCTTTATGATTATCATCATTAAATTAGTTAATTATTTACATAATAACTCTCTCAAGTTCCATTGCTCTGCAAGCATCATGAATCCTTTATGTCTGCAAAAAAAAAAGGTTAGTAAAAAAGCTGTTTAATACAGTAGTACTTGTTCAGCCCATATGCATTTTCTTTAATAATCACTATAAAAATTGGCACATAATATAGCCCTCACTTAAATAATCATTTTATATAAAGTTTGCTATATATTTATAGTGTCTTTTTTTGGGGGGAAATTGGAAGACATAAAGAGATTGGGACTTTTAGGCAAAATATACATTGATGGATTCATCAGAAGTCCAGAGTCATATCCTGAGCTCTGCAGGCTCAGGACCATTGTTTTATCAGGTCTTAAGAGTGAAAGATTCCACCAGACTGATTTAAGGTCGCCGAAATCTAATAGAATAAAGCTGAATGATGATATATTTATATAGAATACTGTTGAGAGTTTATCAGCATCCTCATTAAGAAAACAAATTCATATTAAGACTAAAATTTTGCTTAGCAAGTATAGACCTGAAATAAAGGAAATTGGATAATTCTAAAGTTTAGTGTCAATATTATGATACAGATTCAAATACTTTAATTTTTAAAAGCATTTAGAGAACAATTTCCCATAGATAGCACTGGAGGTAGATGAAGAATTTTTAGTATCTAGATCTTTTTCTGTATTTTATGTTACAAAATTTTTATTACATACTGCTCCATGGCAAAATAGTATAAGGTAAGTAAATAAGAGAGGTGAAGAATAGATAAAATATAAGCACTTTTTGAGAGTATTTTTTTCCTCTTTACATCCTAGAAACTTCTGAAAGTATTAGCATTCTACATCTCTTCAAAAATGCAAGTGGATTATTCTGGTTTGTAAGAAGAAGTGGTTTCTATCTTTGTATTTTTAAATCAATGTGGTTTTCATTAGTTAAAATTGTTTTTTCATTATGAGACAATGGTTTAGATGTCAAAAATTATTGTCTATAAAAAGAGAGTAAAATTGAAATAGGTCATATGACATAAATTTAATAGTAAAAGATTGTAATGAGCCTTTAATGCTGGGGCTAAGAAGTAGTTTGAATTCCATTTTAACTGACTTTCTCCCATGCCTGACCTGCTCTTCTTTCTCATATCTACCTTTTGGCTTTATTAGATTCTTTTAAGAACCAATTAAAATCCTCCTGTTTCATGAAGATCTTCCCAGTCTTTCTTAATTCTAGTGCTTTCCCTTTGTTAATCCTTTCCTATTTATGTTGAAGATATGTTTGAACATTTTATTGTTGAGTCCTTTCAATTATGTCTAACTCTTTGTGACTTTTGGGGAGCATTTTCTTGGCAAAGATATTGGAATGGTTTGCCATTTCCTTCTCCAGCTCATTTTATAGATGAGGTAAACAGATTCAAGTGACTTGCCCAGGGGCCCATAGATAGTAAGTGCCTGAAGTCAGATTTAAATTCATGAGAATGTTTTATTGATGGTCTACCCACTGTACCATCTAGTTGCTCATGTTTGTACAGATTTGTCTGCTTTTTATCTCCCCCACTATAACTTCTTAAGGATAGAAAATATCTTCTTGGCTTTTTCTGTTCTCAAAACTTTGCATAATGTCTGACACATAGTAGGCCCTTAAGAAGAGCTGACTGATGAACTGATAGACAATAGGAACCTTTGAAGGGTTTTGAGGAGGAGAGTGTCACACCCAGATTTTCACAGTAGCAAGATTAATATGGCAATCATATTGAAGGATAATTTGGAAGAGAAAGGCAACAAAAATAGGGAAGCTAAGGGTCTGATGATGGTGAGCTATATCAGTATAGTGTCAAAAGAACAAGAGAGAAGATAATATGAAAGCTATTGTGAAGAGCGTATCAATTGGATGTTAGAATGTTGAGTTAGAGGAACTATTGATGTTAACTCCAAGATTCAGAAGATGAGAGACTGAGAGAATATTGATATCATTGACAGAAGTAATGAAGTCTAAAAGAGAAAGGAAAGATTATAAGAGCTGAATTGTGGAGTTTGAGATTCAAGTATCCAATCAAAGGAAATAATAGATGCAGCTAAGTGGGCACTGTGGATAAGTACTTGACCTGGAGTCAAGAAGACTTGAATTCAAATCCACCCTCAAATACTTACTGACTGTGTGACCATGAGCAAACCACCTAATTTTCCTCTACTTCAGTTTTCTTATCTCTAAAATCATAATATTTGCAAATACCTATTCAGTGGGGTTGGTTGAGATAGAATAGATAGACAGGGCAGAAGGAAGAGAGACACAGAGACAGAGACAGACAAAAAGAGAAGAAATGTGAAGGACTAAGATCAAAATATGGAGAATTCAGGAGGAAGAAAATTGCTAAGTGATCAGCTCTCTACTTATAGCTTAAATGGTAGCACAGGGTTAAGGAAACTGGTATAGAAAAGATCATTAGATTTTGGCAAATAGGTGGTAACTCATAGGCCATGTGTATGGTATAAAAACAGTGGATTTTACATTGATAAACATTTTATTGAGTCTACAAAACAGTCCAAACAGCAAAGTTTTGTTTTTTGTTTGCTTTAAGTCTTATGTAAGAAAGGAAAAACACAAAAAGAAAAAAAAAAGTACTCAGAAAAGAGAACAATCTTCATACAATTGATCAAAACTCTATTTTTAAAAAAGTGTTAAAGCAGTTGTCTTTGTCTTCTGTGGATGCTTACAAATTGCTCTTTTGTCTTTCAGGAGACTGAACTCTTAGATCTTAGCCTTGTCAAGGATGCCAGATGTGGGAAACATGCTAAAGCCCCAAAGGTAGGAAGTGGTTTTTGTGATTTCCCAAATGCTATATTAATTATTTTACTAAGTTATGGTATAAAATTATAGGTACAACTAAACCTTTCTTCCTCTCCTGCACCTTTACAAGAGACAATATGACATAGTAGACAGAATTCCAGTCTAATATAATTTCATTCATGACCCATCTCTGACATGTACTGGTTGTGTGACTGAGTTTCTCTCATTGTTCTAAGAAATTCTCTTTTAGAGAATTAGAGCAGCTTCTGATCTGTATTGATACAAGAAATTTCCAAATGTAGAAGTTCCAGTAAATTTATTGTTTAAAAGTGGTTTATCTTTTTTTTTAATATTTAAAATTAAAAATTCAAAGCTTATCTGGCATTTCTCAGTGGTTAACTGGGAAATGAGATTATTTGTGATTTTGTGATGCTTTTCTGTGTCTCAGACATGAAAGCAAATGAAATAAACTTCAAACATGATAAAAAAAAATTACAGTATCTAAAACACTTTGTAATAAAGCTATTTCCATGAATAGAGGTAGGGACAAGAGATAAGAGGTTATCTGCAAATTTCAAAAGAAATCTTTTGTTTATTTTATATTGAAACAGTTCTAGTTTTGTATTAATTTGATTGAATTATGGTTATTTCTATTTTAGAATCATCACACTGTAGAAAAAAGAAAAAAGACAGATGCAACACATTCCTTTTTTTAAAAGCACAAAATTATTTAAAATATTTTTTGATGAACTGTGTTTCATTAATTTGATAAGTTATGGAAAGTATGATTGTAAACCCCAAATGTTCTCTGTAATTAGAATATTCATATCAAGTAGTATTTCTGAAGACATTAACTACTTTATCAGATATGTTTTACCTTGATATTAACAAAAAGGTATGTTAATCATTTAATTCTTACTGTCACTTACATAAATTTTTATTATAAGATATGTCTAACTTTCAATAATATTTTTCTTTCTTTTTTCTTTTATTTTTTGCTGGGGCAGTTGGGGTTGAGTGACTTGCCTAGGGTCACACTGCTAGAAAGTATTTATTGTCTGAAGCTGGACTTGGACTCAAGCCTTTTTCATTTCAGGATTGATGCTTTATCCATTGTGTCATGTAGCTGCCCCCATCTCATTTTTTGTGAGATCATATTTATTTACTTGACAGAAAAATTTCTTTGATACTATATAAAAATGTACAGCAAAGATATGTGGAAAGATAATCCTTCTAAAATTATAAGTAATGTGATGATTATAATAATAGCAATTTCTACCTAAAGAGAAGTTGGCTATCCTCTGTATTACTGAAAGATATAAAAAAAAATTACAATGAGAAAATTATCAGAATTATCTATATGTGTCAGGGATACAATTTCAGTAATTTTGATGGCATTTTACAGCAAATAATTTTTAGAAGGAACTGGTTATTAATGGTATAGTAATAACTAATTATTTGTCATTCTTTGTAAATTTTAAGTACTTAAAAGTCCAAGCCGCATAACTGATGAATTATTCATTTGTTTATTCTTCAATTCCAAAGCCTATCTGTTTAAATCATACCTTTTTTACTTGGGTTGGAGTAATTTGTTATTATTTGATCTTAACTTGCTAGTGTAAAATATAATACTTCTGAAGGTAAAAAAAGAAGATTTGCAAAGTTCCAATGACTTTAGTCTTGTAGAATTTTTTTGAAATGAGAGTCCTCATTCTAAACACTCATACTGAAAAAAGGTGCTTGTATGAAGTGGAGTCTAAGGAGGAACTTGAATGAGGGGAACACCAGTGTCATTATGGCACATTTTAGAAAAGATCATAGAATAAGAGGTTGATGACTCATGCTAGAGAAGAAAGAACATGAAAGGAAAATCGAAGAGATAAAATTACAGTAGCAATGGTGAATCTAGTAGAGATCTGATATGACAAACCAATTAATAACTCTATGGAGTCCTTAGGTAGGGTTATCTCATATTCAGAATAATATTCAGAATAGCCTGGGCTATTAAAAAAGTCTTATGGTTGATTTCCTTAATTTGTCTTTCTCTCCAATCCATTCCCCACACAGTGAAAGTCTTGGTTTTTTGTTTCTAATTTAATTCAGGTCTGACCCTGATACAATTAACCTTTATATCTACTCAGTTAACTCCAGTGACCATTATATCTAGGATCAAATATAAAATTATCTGTTTGGCTCTTAAATACCACTATAATTTTGTCCCTCCCCATCTTTTCTACTCTTCCTGCTTTTCACTGCCCTCTACATAATCAATTACTATTTGATGTTACTGACATACAACAATCCATCTCTCAAATCCATGCTTTTTGATTGGCTTTCTACATATCTGAAATGTTCTTGATTCTCATGTCAATCTCTCAGCTTCCTAGCTTCTGTCAACCATTACTTCAAAGTTCATCATCTGTTAGAGGCCATTGCTCATTTTTGGTCCCCATAAATAGGAGTACTGTCTCCGAGATTAAAATATTCCATCTTTTCTGTATTATTATATATGTGCCTAGTTATTTATATGTTGTGTTCTCAGTTTTAATATTACAACCTCCTTTACAACAGGGTCTGATTTTATTGATAGTGATTTGTTTCACTATCACTTAGCACAATGTCTGATACACAGTAACTGCTTAATAAGTATTTGATGGATTAATAAATGCAGAGAGTAGAATTCTTATCAAATTTATAAATGACACAAAACCAGAAAAGTTAGCTAATATACTATGTGACAATAAGTATTCAAAAGATTTTGATGTAGCTAACTAACAGTTGATAATTTTTACTTTCACACTGTTGCTGTTATGATATAAAGTATTCTCCTGGTTCTACTCTTTTCACTCTGTATCAATATTAATATTGCTCTGTGTTTGTATCATACATTTTCCCAGAATTGCTCACTTTTATCAAAATCTCCTACTTGTCAATATTCTCCATTTATGCCTATATAATACCAGAGAGCTAGGAATAAGCAGAGCATGGATCTGAACCCACATACTTAACTGTCATTGTATTGTGAATTCTCTTAGGGTAGAGAAGGGAAAGACTTTATAATCCAGAATTCTCATTTATTGCTGAGAAAATATATCCAGGGCATTGAAATGAAGGTCCCATTGCTCTACTACTATTATAGTACTGTGGCTCAGCAAAGACCAGGTCATACATCTAACAGGGGAGGTAATACAAAAAACTAACAAATAAACAAATTAAAAACCTCTGGTGTCTATTATATTATTTCTGTATTGATTTTAGATTACAAAATTAAATGACATCGCATCTAGTAAAATTTTCTACTGCTAAAATAAATGGAAATTCAGTTAATGGGAAAATATTGAACTACAATCACCTAAACTCAGTTAATAAATAAAAATTGTATGGGTTAAAAAGAGATGTCCCCATTGAATCATAAAATTGTAGATTTAGTTTGAGAAGGGACTTCAGAGACCATATAGTTTAATTTCTCAATTTTACATTTGAGGGCCTGAGGCTAAGGGAAATTAATTGCATTGCTCAAGGTTACACAGATGTTTTCTTGAAACAGCTTCACCCATCATCATTTAGTAGTTATACAAAATTACTCAAGATTCATTTAATATTAGTTAATAATAATTAGTTATTAGTTAATTGGTTAATAATATTAGTTAAAACAATTTATTGCATTAGCAATGTTGCCCGCAAAGTCCTAAACCAATTTTGAATCCAAATAATAATGATAATTGTATCCTTTAAAAAAATTATCTCATTCCTCTCTATTTTCACATATAACAAAGTATTTTCTGGAATTTACTAATAAATTACTTCTGTACTAAGTAAAACTGTTCACTTGCTTACTAGAAAAATTCATTTTGTAAAAGAAAAGAACAAATTGCTCCAAAAAGCTAATTCTCAATAATTCTATATAAGCATTTTAGAAGAAAGTTAAATTCTATATAACAGGTATAATAATAAATAATTTTGTACTTAATATCTTGATTTTGTGAAACCTCGGTCATAAATTTCATGTTGCTTTTTAAGAGTAAAAGAAGAAAATTATATTTAAAAAATTTGCCCTTGATTAAAATAACTTTGATTTATCAATTCTTTATATCTCTAAGTCTATAAATATATCATTTTTATTTTTCAAAAAATAGGTGGTAATTATATATATAATATATATGATTTTAAATATATTATATGTGTATATACTATACTTAATCTCATATATGTGTTTGTATGCAGATATAACAGAACATGAAGAAGTTACTAAATTTAAAATTATGGATTTTTCCTTCCATGCATTTTCAAAGGTGGATTTATGTTTTTATTCAGGTGTAAATTACAAGCCATAATTCCTTTTTATGTTCATTAAATTCTACTGATGTCAGTAGTTTCCTTGGAAACAAAAATCTTTATGCAACTAGTCAGAGATTTGGTAGCAATAATATTAGGATGCTGATGAGAGAAAGAAATAGTTCCTATAGCAAATGTTTTCATTGAAAATTTGGATCCATTTATCTTCTCTCATTCAATAGGTACAAATAAAATTGTTAAAACAGATAGAAGCAATTTCATAGTATCTCTCCTAAATGTCTAAAACCTCCTTAGAGTTATTTACATAATATGTATGCTGAATATTTTCTATAAAATGGCAAAATTTCATCATAAATATTAGTCATTGATATATTGAATATTTCTCTTAGACTAGTATTTAAAGCCTCTAAACTTATCATAATGAAATATTTCATTTATATTTATCCCTATAAAGATAAAACCTTATCTTATATAAGTAATATATAATAAGACCTTAAATTACTCTTTAGCTAAATGCATAGATATTAAGGATTATGTTTTTTTTTTAAATAACATCAAGTATTCAATCTAAATATCTGCCTTGCCCTTTTAGTTGTTGTGAGGAGGCTCAATTTAAAAAGTATATAAAGGACTTTTACAAACTTTAAAGCAAAATATAAATGTTGTATTGATAATACTAATATACCACAAAGGGCCAAAAGGTGATTCATTATTAATTATAAACAAAAAAGATATGATCATTATTGATGTACCATCTTTCTCCTCCTTTGCTGATTTTGAAAAATACCTAAGGTCCAAAAGCATGTATTCCTTAAGAATTACTGAAGACATAGCCTTCAGTTATCTACCACAAGATTAGGTTAATAATTTCTTAAGGTAACTGAGAGCTTCCAGGTATTTTGTATAATCCTATTAAGGACAATTACATGCTGAGAATGGCTTCTTATGTCGTTCAAATGAAGTCTTTTAGTTCCAATTAGTGAGCATACAAGTCACTACTAGTACCGCCACCTAATAGTTAGGACCCTTGACATTAATTAGGATATTTCTAACTTTGTTTCTCTTAATCTGGTAGGATTTAAATCCCAGGAACCTAGTAAAAGGAAGTGAAAAAGGGAATTCTTCTTTATTGCTTCTAGACCAGGAAAAGAAAGAACTCTTCCTTACATGTTTGTGCTGTTATTTTTTTTTTTTTAATAGCATTCCTCCTTTTATTTAGCTACAATGAAAACCCACCATAAAGTTGTTTAAAACTTTGTTGGATATCCTTTGTCTAAAAGACCATTTCTTAGGGACTAAACAATTTCCAAAGTTGTACTGGAATTCACTTTCCTTAAGCATTTTAAATGAAATTATTCAAATAAGATTCATCTCTCAGCCACTTGTACTAGTTATGACCCCTCCCCAGTGGCTGGCAATTGCAGATTGGGTCTTTTGACTAGATTCTAATTAGCATAATTAGAAGCTTTGTAAATTTTAGCCAATTTACTACTTTCCTACTAGAGAAGGAAATGGCAAGCCATTCCACTATCTTTGCCAAAAACAACCCCATGGACAATATTAGTGACAGATACTGCTGAACTACAAGAAAGACATGCATGTCCTCAGGCCTCTAACAATTTTCAAAGCCAGTTAAGGGAAAGAAGGTCATACAATAAAGTTTATAGCATTGTTATGCAAGCTAAGAACATCCTTCAGGAATTGAACAATACAAGGACATGACATATAAAACATGGAAAGGCTTTTGTACCTACCATCAGACTTCATAAATAAATATAATTATTTCTCCCTTTTTTTCCATTAAGTGTATTTAAATAAATTACATTTGTTTTACATGAATAGTAGACTTGTATTTTGAATCTTTAAATATTTTCAGAATGCAACTTTTCGCCATCTTGTGGTGAAGTCTGGTACCAAGTTCTTAACATCCATACCCACATGTAGATAGGTGTTTTTTTGCTTTTGTTTTTGTTTTTTTTTTAATACTGAGAATCTTTATCTTTAATAGTCACCTGTAAATGAGACCACTTTGCAGTAAAAAAATAAATAAATAGATAAGGTAGCTAAACGAATGAATAAACGAATAAAATGGCAACTTTCACACACTAGTATCTATAAAAGCTTGAGAGATATCAGAATGTTTAGAATCATATAGAAAAGGGTAGCAGAAGATCATGAACAGTAATTTTTTCATCATACAAGTAGGAAAAAAAGTCAAGGTACAAATTTGGCAATTAAGATCAAAAGATTATTCTATGGGTCAATCAGTATTTAGAGTTCTGAATTTGGAGCTAAAGATCTGAATTCAAATTTGACTTCAAGTAATTTTTTTTGGTGTCACCCTAAGCAAGTCATTTAACTTCTCTTGAGTTTAGGTTTCTTGTATATAAAATAATAAAAACATAAAATATGAGAAAATAACTGAAAGGGTTGTTGGAAAAATCAAATAAGATATATCTAACATTTCCAATTCTTAGGAACTTTTACATGAACTTTTTTTTAATTATTTTTTTATGAATGATACTGGAAGGGTAACAAATAGATGGAAATGGAATCAACCTATATCTACTCATTTCATCTTTTCTCTGTCAATTACAGTGAATCCACATCACAATATCTACTATGCTGCATTATGAAATAGAAAAGGCAAAGGAAATCCTTGCTGGAGGCAACATAATTTATACAGAGTAGAGACATTGGTTCTTAGAATTTCTGAAAGAGGGAAAAATAAAGACTCAAAAAGACTCAAAAAAATTGATTTAGAACTTGACACTTACATAAAAAGAGTTAGTATTGTGTATTAAATAGAGAGCTGGCCTCAATGCCAGAACATGGGTTCAAGGAGCTTCCTTACTTCAGAATGCCATGTACCAGTGAAATCACAATTCTACTTCCTATTCCTTTCCCAATTAAGTTTAGAAAAGGAAACTGACAATACAGTAATATTAAATGTCATATAGAACTACGTTTCCTATGAAAACATTGTTTCTATATAACCACTATGAAATCTTCATGAGAATAATTTATGCACATTTCAAGGGGATTCTTAATGAAGATACGAGAGAACAATTGACACGTTTTCACAAATATTTCATAGTAGACCACATCTTTTAAATAGTCAAAACCAATTCAAAGCTGGAAAAAATAGAAATTCTATTCTTTATTATTTTTAACTAAAAAAAAGTAACATTCAGTAAAGAAAAAAGTCATTTTACATGGTCTTCTGTAACAAAGTATGTCAAAGGCATATGAGAAAATGTAAAAATTTTTGATATAGCTCTTGTGAAAATGTCTAATTATCCTGTAATTATTAATCTAAAGCAAAGCATATGGGGGAGATCTCAAAAGTGTTCATCAGTGCCATGAAACATGTAAAGAAAAATCCAGTGAACAGTTCATGTGGAAGGAAAAAAAAATACATGTTGAGGTTCTCCAAATACTCCTATTTGCATATAACTATTACTCATATAATATCAAACTCTGCTTTATTGATGAGCCTCTTAAATGAGTTCTTTGGACTTCCTTTTTTATCCCAAAGTACTTAGAACAATGCCTGACATATAGTAAATGCTTAATAAATATTTATTGATTGACAATTCCTTTTTAAAGAGATGTTTATATTTAGAAACGCTGCTCTATCCTTGGCCATATTTTAAGTGAGCTGTACAAGTATAAAGGAATCAGAAATTAAATATAAAAATGAATGATGTTCATTACTAAGCAAAAACATAATGAACATTTTTAAGTGCCCAGTTTAGCCCTTCATTAGCTCTCACCACTATAACTGCAAAACACTCCTAATTTTCTTACTTCACATTTTTTTCTCACTTGAAACCACATTATATCACTATATATTCAATAGAGATAGACAATTGATATCTTATCACAGAAAACCCACAAATCAGAGGATACCTGGATTTACAAGCCATTATTAAACAGCTATAATTTTTATACCTTTTCTTTTACTTTCCATACTTCTTTTCATTAACTTGAGATCCACAGAGGAATATACCACATGAAAAGTCCCAGAGCAACAACATCACAGAGCTGTCAGTAAGACTTAAGTTTTACCTTGTTTGAAAGAAAAGCCAGTGCACAGCACAGAACAGATGATGTCTCATGAAACGGAGAAAAAAACTCTCATGCAAAGACAGATGTGAAATAATTACAAGTTAATGAGAAATTTGTATTACTTTATAGACATATAGACATTTACCTTTGTACACAACATACACACACACAAAAAAAAACAACCCAATCCATTTGAAGGTATTTCTAAACATGACAAACAACTGTTTTCTTTTTATAATGTATTTTGAAAGCAGTAATTACTTGAATGCATATACCTCTAAAAGATTCTCATCATTACAGAAAGTTTTACTCCCTAACAGAGATTTTTATGTGCAAATGAATAGGTTTCTAAATTTGAGATGATAATTGTAAAGCGCTTAGTATAGTTCCTGGCACATAGTAGGCATTATAAAAAAGATTAGCTCTTATTAATATTAAAAATCAAATATTTTGGCTCCGGGCACATTAAAGACTTCCAAAGACTAGGAATCTACCACTTATTGAAAAATCCCATTGATTTTCAACATTGCTTACTCTTCACATTTTTTGGAACCTGTCTTGAATAAGTTTTTTTTGTGAAGGGGGAAATTTAGGATGGCAGGTCCTGGATCTCCAGTGCAGTTGCCCTAACCCATTTGTTTAGACTCTTTGAAATATATCTGTTTTGTTCTTTGAAAGCCAAGACTATGTATTTCAACTTTGTGATCCATGATCATAATATATTGCTTTGAATAGACTAAGAATATATATTTATTGAACTGAATGGTATATAATATTAAAATTTAATGTTTACAGTTTCAGAGAAATATATCATACTCTTTGTTTATATTTGCTAGAACTATGATCTCATCAATTGGTAACACCCTTTAGTGGTACAGATTTCAATTCTTATGGGTTGCTATTCTTTGAGGCTCTGAGCTACGTTCATCTATGAATCATTAAAGATGAAACAAATAAAAAAAGCTTTCTTTAACCAATATCTGGTTAAATCTAATGTGTGGATGTCAATGTAGCATACTCTTTTTTTTTTTTTTTCATCTTTCTATAAACCATATTGCCTTCTTTTCCAACCATATACAGTATAATTTTTTGTTAGTAATATACCATCTACAACCTCCTCACCTATTCCAAGTGCTTTTTTCCAACATATGTTTTGAATGACTGGCATTTTAACTCTTTAGAGACTTGAATTTTATGACTCAGAGGTATGCAACATTACAATGATCAGAAAAAGGTATAGGCACTGCACTTGTGATTTCATTGGTGTTGGGTACTCCAAAAGGAGAAAACTTATCTTACAAATGTCTTATATTGTAATGTCCAGGCTAGCTTTCTGGAGGTACTCCTGGTGGGCTTTGATCTCAGCAGGATAGTTACCATGAGGATAGTCAGGAATAGAGTTTAAAGTCTTTATTGTCTCCTTCACAGTGTGTTCTCTCTGACTGACTGTGTCTCTAGCTCTCTCAGCCCTTAAATATCCTATTACAATTATATCATTACAGCATACTGAGTATGTGTGAACTAGAGAACCATTCCATCACTATACTAAGTACTAAGTATATGTAAACTAGAGAACCATCATCTCATCAATCACACTGAGTTAAGACCTTGTTGTAAGTATCCTTGTTTCAAGTATACTTCTCCAGAGTTCCTGCTTTCTTTTGTTTTAGAACACAAGTGGTCACACCCTTCCTGACTTCTCAGGAAAAGAGGTGAAAACACCAAAAAAGATATTGTTAGCAGGTTTCCTCTGGACTGAAGGGTCTTACTTGAAACAGGTATATATAAATACTTCAGCATGGGAGGTATTACACAGTATATAACAGGCTAGTAGTGATGTAACAAATAATATGAATTAACATGAGGAATTATACATGTCCCCAGAAGTCCTAGAAAGAGGGTTATATAAGTAACAATCATATATACACCCCCTTCAGCAGCCAAGAGAAAATCCAAGACCAATCTATTGTCCATTACTTCATGTGTCAAGGAATCCAATGATACCTGTAAGTTTTAAAGTCCTTCATCAGTCTCATTATGTGTCAGGGAATCCAATGATTCCTGCAGATTCTGAAGTCCTGCAGCAGTCTCATTGATACATGTTGATGTTCATGAGTCAATTGTCATACACATAGGGTTAACAGTCATGCTCTTTTAGTGGCATATGTAACCATTTGATGTTTTTTGGGTCTTTCCCTTTGTTTCAAGGTTCTCTGTCTCTCTGATGGAACTTCTGATGGACAAGGTGAATACAGCTCGTTGGCACCCATCTGATTCCTTTTCCATCTGTAGAGATACAAGCAAATCCTCTCCCCCCAAGCAGTTAACCTATCTGGTCCCTTACATTCACTACTTTATGGATCTCTCAACATCACCTGGTAATTATTTAAAGATAGTGGAGCTGCTCGCACTGAACACTGCCCTTCTAGCAGGTCATAAAACCTGTCTGCCAGAGCCAGTACCCACAAAGGCAAAATTGAGGGGGGAGGGTCAGGAGATGTGGAATGCCCTAAGGGCTCCTGATGAGAATCACCACACTCCTTAAGTTTATCAGCACTATCCTTAACTCCTTTCTTGTCCAATTCTTCATGCTTTTCAGCTGCTTTGTCAGTACCATCCCCCTCCTGCTTTCTCTTTTTTCCTTATTTTAGAACTTGCGTAATTCATTATAGCCAACTGTATTATGTTGTATATATAGAATATTTCCTCAGGAATTGAATCAGGTCCATTATCTTCATAATATTTAAACAATTGCTCTTCCACTAGTTTCCACTTATCTGGCTCTAATTTTTCTTCCTTAGAGAACCAAGGAGATGTGTACTCTAATATTTTGGAGAGTCCAATGATCTGCTCCCAAGTTACCAACAAATCTTCTTTATTAACCTAACTATGCTTGCTACACTTCCCTTAGGGTAAGAAAGGCTCTTTTCTTAGCATTTGCCCCATTTCATCTAAAAAAAAGGAAAGTGACTAGTTTACTCACCCTATTGCCCGGTCACAGGGACTTCTCCACTGAATTTAGGATTGCATCAATTGAGCTGCTAAATGCAGCTGCCTTATGTCCAGAGCCCTACATTGGGTGCCAAAATGTAGTGCCTGGACTAGTTCTCTGGAGGATCTCAGGACCAACCTTGATCTTGAGGATCAAGTGGAGGAGTGCAGGAGGCAGGAAAGGCAGCAAGAGGGTGGTTAAAGATGGAATGTCTCATTTCCAGTACTCTTAGCCCTTAAATACTTCAGTATGATTACATCATTACAGCACACTAAGTATGTGTGAACTAGAGAATTATTTCATCACTATACTATTAAGTATATGTAAATTAGAGAATCATCATCTCATCAATCACACTGAGCTAACACCTTGTTGTAAGTATCTTTGTTTCAAGTACACTTCTCCAGAGTTCTGGCCCTCTACCTTACATATTCACTGAAACTTGTATCTTTAGAGAATTGTCTGATGCTTAAAGATTGGTTTTATAATCAATGTATGTTAAAGGCAAAAATTAAACCCAGATTTTTATGTGATCTAAAGGCACTTAAGGAGCTCACCAATATCATAAGTGTGATGAACACATGTATACACAGTAATCTTTTGATCCATGCATAAATTGCATAAATTGTATTTAATTCATATAGAGATACATGAAGTCATAAGCCTCACTTTTCCAGAGCCATCACTATCCAATTGCAGTACTTAGTCAAGATGACTATAAATAGGAAATAATTAACAGCCAGAAGGTGCTAGCATTAAGAAGGTCTGGGAAAGATTTCCAGTACGAGATTTGGGAATTAAAGGAAGCCAGGGAGATCAATAGGTGGGAAGAAGAGGTGGGAGAGTATAATAGGTATGGGAGGGAAAAAAATAGGTATGGGAGATAAAAGATGGAGTGTTTTATTCATAGCCAAGCAAGGAAGCCAGTATCACTAAATCAAAAAAAAAAAAAAAAAAAAAAAAAACATGCCAGCAAATTAGGTGCAATTATTTTAGATTATGTTTTTATTAAATAAATAGAAGTGAATTCACTATTTCAAATATTACTCATGTAAAGAATTGTCAGCCATTAATAGCCTATGCATTAATGAACTAAATCACTAATAATTGAAAAAATAAAAGTCAAAAAGCTCCTGGGTTTTCACTATTAAGTTGACAAAGATGACAAAAGATGAGAATAAATATTGGAGGTGCAAAAATATGGGTATTCTAAGGCAATGTTGGTGGAACTATGGGTTAATACAATCATTCCAGAAAGTAATTAAGAGTTATAAAAAAAAATTAGCTAAAGTGACTGAATCCACTGGTTGCTATATACTATTAAAAATAATTGAAAAATAATTAATGGTTCCAAATAACCAAGTAACCAAAAATTCTTACTGAGTAGTAATAGTAAAGAACTTCATACAAATTAAATGCTTGTTGAATAGAGTGACTAGAATTGAGGTACATGAATATAAGAAAGAACAAACATTGTGAATACAAAGAAACAGGGAGCTATTATTAATTGATGTGAAGTGGAATAAGCAGAGCCAAGAAAAAAATATATACAATATACAATAATTATATTAGAGTAAATAGAAAGAACCACAAAAAAATTAAGAAAAGTTGCAAAATTATATTTAGCCTGATCTCAAAGAAGATATTGGAAAAGATACTTTTTTCTTTTTTTTGCAGAGGTAGGAAAACCATGTATGTGGAACACTGGATAACACATCAGAGTTTTAAATGTATTTAATAATTCTTGCTTAATTTTGCTGTTATTGATAATTAATATTTATCTCAAAGGCATTAGGTCAGGCAGTAGATAAAGCATTTATCCCAGAGTTAGGAAGACCTGAGTTCAAATTCAGATTCAGAAACTTATTAGCTGTTTGTGTTCCTGGGCAAGTCACATAACCCTGTTTGCCTCAATTTCTTCACTTGTAAAATTAGCTGAGGGAGCAAATAGCAAACCACTCCAGGATCTTGGTCAAAAACATACCAAATGGAGTCACAAAGATTTGTACACTTCTGAAATCACTGAGCACCACCACCACCAACAACAAAAATCTCAATAGAAAGTAGCCAAAATGGTCAAATTCCCCCCCATGATTGGTTAAAAAACAAACAAAAAAAGTATACAATTTACTTTTTAATAGTCTTTCCTATAATCAGCAATATTTATTAAGTAGTTACAACATTCAAGGAAATTTTAAAAATGACCTTATGATAGGCCTTTATTTCTCAAGGCGAAATTTGATCTAGACTATATAAAAATCAACAACAACAAAACTATAAGTATGGGATTCATGGTGCATGTGGAAGGAGGTTGAATTTGGATAGCTTTACTTAGCAACTTTCTTATCACCTATGTGGCCTTGCATAAACTAGTTTATCTCTTTGGATATTACTCTCAAGGGAAGAAGTTGAAGTAGATGACATCCGTGGTGCTTTCTCCTTCTGAATCTATGTTCTTATCATTATATATGAATAACATCATGAACACAGATTACTCAGCTTTATTGTTTGTGGTCTATTTTTTCCATTTTATTTTACTTTTTATCAACTAGTGTAATTCCTAATATGCAAACTTCTATGAGTGGAAATTGGTACCTGCTCTGAAATTTACTAATTTTTTCTTTAAAATTCTGACTGTAAGAAATAAAAGAAGAATTTCTATAACATAGTAGAATGGGAGGGGGAGGAGAAGATGATTGCAATGGAACAACAAATCTATTGTGTACAACTTGCTATCCCTTTTAAATACATAATTATCATGTAACTTTCTTTTTTTTTCCTTTTTTTTTCTTCCCCTGCCCTAAAGATGGCTATCATTACACACATACATAAACATACATACTATCATCCTATATATACTTCTGTCAGTTCTTTTTGTGTCTAAAGATTATTCTTTTCTTCCATAATCTGAAAATGCAGAAATTGAAAGTTAAGGAATGTGTGCTCTTTGAGAGTTAACTATTTAAAAATGGAATTAAAAAGCTGTATAAAAACTGTTAAATGAAGTTCAGTTGCATAGATACTTTTAATGGGAAAAAGATGAAATCTTTTCTCCCTTGTTTTCTACTACATTTTTGTGAATAATGCTCTTTTGTGATTAAAGTAAATAGGAGCAATACTATTATAATAATTTTCATAGTTACAAACTATTAAATAGACAGTGTGGCAAACAGTAAATAGTAAGATTGAAGATTGGTTTCAATACACACACATATAAAATCTTGAAAATAACTTTTAGATTAGATAATAATCCTATTGTACTCTTTCTTGATCAATTTTCACTTATTCTTGGGTAATACATTTATTTTGAGAAGGCAACTAATAAACTAGAGAGTGTGAAAAGGTAGGAAATCAAGTAGTGATGAATCTTGAGGATTCATTGATAAGGATTTAAAGAAAATATTTCATTAGAAAACTCATTTTGTAGAAAAAAAAAAACCAATGTGGCCAAGATTTAAAATTTTTAAAAATAAATAAATATGTAAATCACCCAGTCTTATAAATATTAATTACTGCCTGAGAATATTTGAGAAAAAAATGAATTGTCTTATGGCATACTAGAGGAAGCATAGAATTCTGACTCAGAAAATCTAGGCTTCAGTACTTATTAGCTGGGTAACTAACAATGGATAAACCAGTTTGTGTCTCTGGACCTCACACTCTGTAAAACATTTGTGCTGCTTACATAGTAACTCAAATATATACTTAGTAGCATGCTTTAAAATGCTGCTACCTTTATATCTTTGTCTTAATAATATATATATATATATATATATATATATATATATATATATATATATATATATATATATATATATATATATATATAGCCTAGTAGGAATTATAAACTTATCCACATCAGTAATGAATAATCTAAGAAACCAAGAATAAATAAATTATCTTCTGGTCCAGTTAAAATTTTGACAAGCCTTCCAGTTCTTTGTAATAAATTAGAATTTATGTCTTTGGCTTATAATTATAGCTAACAAATTTCCATTGCTCCATGTGATATTGGATATGTAAGAATAAGATAATTTTACCTCCTGTAAAGTATTGTGGTTAGATTAAGATGATTATTTTGGAGAGCAACTCTAATGTGGTTAATGAAAGAATTTTAAACCTTGAAGTAGCTTCCCATGTGGAGGTCAGAAAAGTTGTTTTGGGATTCAGTGTAAAAAGGAAAGATAAGGTAAAAGGAATTAAAAGACTAAGTAATCTATAATTTGTTTAAAGAAATTAAAAGGAACAGGACCAATGAATCAACTAATCAACAAGCATTTATTAAACACTTAATAGATTTGGAGTCTAGAATTGAAATCCAGCTTAAGATACTCTATTAGCTGTGTGAATCTGACCAAATTTCCTTATCTATAAAATGAGGATTATAATAGCACCTAACTCAATAGGTTGTAAGGGTTAAAGGAGATAACATTGTTAAATGTTTCCAAATCTATGAAGTACTATATACAATGGTAGGGGTTATTGTTATTAGTGATGATTAATAAGTGTAATAATAATAATAATAATAATAATAATAGCTTCTATGAGCCAAGGATTGTACAAGGTTGGTGAGTATATAAACAGGAATGTTCTGGCTTACAAAAAAAAAAAAATCAGGAATTCTGAGTATCAGGAAAGATAAAAAACACATATCCAAGAAATAGTTTCAAGTATATTTTTATGCCTGGTTTTTATTTGTTTTGACCCATAAAAAATACCTCCTGCTAGAGAGAAGGCCTTATGACAAGGGGTGTTCCTGTGAAGGACATTGACTACATTTCTTTTGAATTTAGAACATGATGCCAAATTGATCTGTTTACACAAAAAATTTGTTTGAAGTTTAAGGATTGGTTTGGAAGAAATTTCCTAGTGCCATAAAAAATGTTTTGTTTATACAGAGTGTGTAGGTACATGTGTTTTGTTTTGTTTTTTCTTTCCAAGATGTTCTGTTTATCCATAAGCACGTGTCCAACTAGTTCTGACAGTGAAAGTCCACATAATGAAAAATGAATGTTCTAGCAGTCCTGCCTACATGCATCTGAATGACAAAATTATAATCCTGAAAACTCAAAGCCATGATTTCCACAGTATTGATGCATTCCAACCCATTTTCAGTAATATTTGAAAGACTATGGGAAAAGGCAAGGGCACTGAAGGCCTAGAGAAGGGCAGGTGTTATATTAATATTCAGAAATTCAAAGGAAGAGAACAAAGCCTGTCAACTATAGAGCAACAAGTTTTCAACATAAAATTCAAAATGTATTATTAAAATAATAGTTAATGAGCATATAGAAAAATGAATGCATTCAAAGGAGTAATATGGAGATAATGTATTTCAGTGGGAAAGGCACTATCTCCAGAGTCAGAACATGGGTTCATATACCAGCACTGAGGCTTCCTATCTGTGTTACTTTGAGGAAATTAACTTCCTCCATGGTCCTAAATTTCCTCATCTGTAAAATAAAGTGGCAGAATTAGGTGGCCTTTAGAATAGGATCTTTAGAATAGGGATCCTATAAGATGCCATGCCACATTAATCTTATTACCCTGTTTGGCTGGTAGATCAGGAATATACAGTAGATATAGTTTACTTAGATTTTGGCAAAGCATTTCATGAGCTGTGGGCTTGGCTAGACTCATTTTATGGTATTGTAGATGGAATAAGGGGGATATTGAATAGATAAAGAGAAGACCTGGAACCTATCCTTGATTTTATAAACTCAACTGAACCATTTTATAGGCACAATAACTATTCATATAAACATTTCCCATTCTATATTCTTTCATGAAAAAAAAAAAGACTTGAAAACTCAAATGTAACAAAAAAAAAGTTGAATTAAACTGAAGTATGTTTCCTGTCCCGTATCTACTCTTGTACAACTGATGGCTAAAAGTAGTATATATGATGTCATTTCATAATTCATCTTCATTTGCACCTCTGTGAGCCACAGTAGCTACAGTACAATGGAATAAGTATTGTAATTGGAGTCACCTGGATCTGAATACCAGCTCTACTATTTAAGATCTATGGGTCCTCTGATAAATTAGTTCACCTCTTTAAGTGTGTTTTCTAATAAGCAAAATGTGGTTAATTATAATTATACTTTCTATTTCACATGGTGGTTGTCAGAATCAAATGGGATAATTTATGTAAAATGCTTTGTGAATCTTAAAGCCCCAAATAAATGTTAAGTGAGAATCTTCTTGTTCACTACCAGATATTGAGGAGAAAAACTGAGGCAGTTTTCCAGATCATGTGAATTATCTTTGGTATTGAGTGAAAAAAATATATATATTTGTTTGAATACTTGTAAACCTATTATAATTTTATGTTCTACTTTCCCATTCTAGATCTTTTGTAAACAATGCCAAAACATCATTGAAAGAAAAAAAAAGTTCTCTTTCTTCTTTCCTGAGGGAAGAAGTAAGAAATCCTCTATACTTAGGACTGGACTGTCCTTATAATATACTTAATTTAGTATCCCTTAATATACCTAAAGAAAGATCATGTTTAAATCAGTCTGCTTATTGGAAACAAGTGATGTCCAGGCAATTCCTTTGTTAATATATGTGATAAGTTACAAATCATTAGGAAAAGGGATCTAGGAAGAACTGACAAATATTCAGGTTTCTGTCCCCAAACTATTTGTCACTTCTTTGATAAGAGAAAATATCAAAGAATAGTTATTTAAGAAAAGAGACAGATATGAAAGGGCAGAGATGAAAGGGCAGAGAGAAGCTGACTGTAAAAGAACTTGGGAGTATGATATAGATCAGACTTACCATCTATATTCTTCCTATTTCACTCAAGTATTGAATCTTTACACTTTTCTTGCTGAAATCTTTTCCATCATTGACATTTTATGATCTTACAATATTATCAATTCTTGCTAATTCCCCCTAGATTCAGTATAGTCCTATTGATGAGGTTTGGCACAGGACAGAGAGTTGTGGGAACACCTTTTGTTTGGTGCAGGTCCAAGGTGAAAGAATTCATGTACCCAAAAAATTAGACTGACAAAAAGAAGTTTATTGGCACTGAAAAGTCAGTTTTTGCTAGGAGACTGACTTTTTAGTGACAAAGTCCTGGCAGAAGTAAAGGTCTAGCAGAGGAATCCTGGCAGAGAGATAAAGAGAGGTGTTAACACTGAGAAAAGAATGTCTTCTCAGTGGGCAGAGGGTCCTGACAGGCAACTATGCCAAAGAGAGAGAGAGGTTCCTTGGCATGGCATGGTCCTGTTTTGGACCTTCTGCAAAGAAATGAGCCCCAAAGAAAACTGGAAATTAGTATGGCAGAAATTAGATATGGACCCACACTTAACACCATATACCAAGATAAGATAAAAATGGGTCCATGATTTAGGCATAAAGAATGAGATCATAAATAGATTAGAGGAACAGAGAATAGTCTACCTCTCAGACCTGTGGAGGAGGAAGGAATTTATGACCAGAGGAGAATTAGAGATCATTATTGATCATAAAATAGAAGAGTTTGATTACATAAAACTAAAAAGTTTCTGTACAAACAATACTAATGCAAACAAGATTAGAAGGGAAGTAACAAATTGGGAAAATATTTTTAAAAGTAAAGGTTCTGACAAAGGTCTCATTTCCAAAATATATAGAGAACTGACCCTGATTTATAGGAAACCAAACCATTCTCCAATTGATAAATGGTCAAGGGATATGAACAGACAATTCTCAGATAATGAAATTGAAACTATTTCCACTCATATGAAAAAGTGTTCCAAATCACTACTGATCAGAGAAATGCAAATTAAGACAACTCTGAGATACCACTACACACCTGTCAGATTGGCTAAAATGACAGGAACAAATAATGATGAATGTTGGAGGGGATGTGGGAAAACTGGGACACTGATACATTGTTGGTGGAGTTGTGAAAGAATCCAGCCATTCTGGAGAGCAATTTGGAGCTATGCCCAAAAAGTTGTCAAACTGTGCATACCCTTTGACAGAGCATTGCTGTTATTGGGATTATATCCCAAAGAAATACTAAAGAGTGGAAAGGGACCTGTATGTGCCAAAATGTTTGTGGCAGCTCTTTTTGTTGTAGCTAGAAACTGGAAGTTGAATGGATGTCCATCAATTGGAGAATGGTTGGGTAAATTGTGGTATATGAAGGTTATGGAATATTATTGCTCTGTAAGAAATGACCAGCAGGAAGAATACAGAGAGGCTTGGAGAGACTTAAATCAACTGTTGCTGAGTGAAATGAGCAGAGCCAGAAGATCACTATACACTTCAACAACAATACTGTATGAGGATGTATTCTGATGGAGGTGGAAATCTTCAACATAAAGAAGATCCAACTCACTTCCAGTTGATCAATGATGGACGGAAATAGCTATACCCAGAGAAGGAACACTGGGAAGCGAATGTAAATTGTTAGCACTACTGTCTATCTACCCAGGTTGCTTATACCTTCGGAAGCTAATAATTAATGTGCAACAAGAAAAAGGTATTTACACACATATATTGTATCTGGGTTATATTGTAACACATGTAAAATGTATGGGATTGCCTGCCATGGGGGGGGGAGGGAGTGGATAATTTGGAAAAAAAAAAAAAAAAGAAAGAAAGAAATGAGCCCCAAAGTTGCTCTTTTAAAAGAAATTTGAGATTGAAATTTCAATTGAATGAGATTACTGCCTTCAGGCCTACATTTCCAGTAGAATGGGACCATTTCCTGGGAGTGGTCTTGAGCCAATTTTCAACTCAATAGAGGTTGATAGCCCACTAAGATAATGGAATGGAACCACTTTATCTTGATTCCCTGGAGTGGATCTTTCACTGAGGCAAGAATGCAAGGAGAATTTCTTCTCTTCAAGGAGTTTCTAAAGTGTTTACCTCATGGCTCTCCCCCTGCCAAGTCAGGGCAGTTTCAGGGTTCCTCCATCACCACTACAATAACAATAACACCACCACTAAAAAGCCAAAACCAAAACCACAACCATATATGGTCCCACAAACTTGAGTTTTAGGATCTGGAGATCAAAAGTTTTAGTAGTTAAACTTTAGCTTCTGATATAGTCAAATTTTTAATTTTAATTTATATTGTTTCAGTAGACAAAATGGAATTTTACAAATATGGTCCGTTATACTTGGACACATAGTTTTCTGAAGCAAAGAAGAGGAGCCCAAAGCATGTTAGAAGAACTAAATGAAATTTTAAAATGTAAATAAGTAATCCAAATAATTAAGTGCAAAAAGACTTTTTTAAACCATAACTTCTCACTATTAACATCAAAAAAGATTTAAGAAATGTCTAGCTAGGTTTCAATCTAAGAAAAATACAAATACATAGGTTTCTAAGGTTTAAACTAAAAGAAAAAAAGAACTTAACTGAATTAGCAAATGAATTTTTTTATTACAGCATTTTGTTTTGTTTGCATCCTATGGTGACCTAGAAGTCAATAATCAAAAGGATTTTTCTGGATTATTTTCACTTTTTTAAAAAGTTATATTAGTTTTAAAGAATTGAAATGTTAACTATTCCCTCTAGAACATGGTTCTATAACTTGTTTAAAAAAAAAAAAAGATGAGGAGGGAAAAAAAAAGATAAAATTATCCAGTGTCCTTTATTTTTATAAATAATCTCCTTTTTCCTTTCTCCAGGATTTTCTTCCCATACTCTCCAACCTCATTCCACAAACTTTTCTAAAAAAACTTTTTCAAAATGACAGTGTTAGTAGATGTTATGTTCTTTCTTAAATGCATTTTGGAGAAAATTTGGGGAAAAAATCATGGAAATATACCAATTTACCCTTATAAAATTTAATCTAGGAAACCAAGATTAGTCTTATTTTATCATGTAAATTGAACTTTTAGTTATCAATGTCATAATTTACCAAATGATTATATAACCTCTATGTGCATTTTATGTAAAAATAACTTCTGTGCATTATTCATGCTGACAGTCCCTTTAAATAGCCTTAAAGCATGTGGGAGTAGAATTATGCTGCATCTGTCCCAAGCTTTTAAAGTCTATCATTTTTTTTTTTTTTATGGGATGAAAACTCTTATAATGTGAGGAATTCATAGAGACTTCTGAATGGTAATAGCTGTATTGGAGCCCCTTATATCACCTGTACAGTGTAGGTGAAAATGCCATGTTTTCTGAGAGAAGCCTTATCTAAGCACTTGATGGCTGTCAGTTTTTTCTTCAAGTTAGACTTTTTGGGTTGAGTAAATTTGCCTATAAAGGAAAGTCAGAAAAGAATTTTGATGTGACCTATCTTTAGTACTATTTTAGTTTAGTTTTTTTTTGTTGTTGTTTGTTTGTTTTTTCCTTTGTAAAAGGCCTAAAGTAGCTGAAAGATATGGTTTCTGAAGGGAAGAATAAAACACTCTCTGAGGACCTGGTCTAATAGTGAGAAGGGATCTTGGGGAAATGGCCAAAGTAGAAGTGTAAAATTATTTGACAATTTTGGTCACTAGAAACATTGTAGATAAAGATCATGAAAAGGTGTCAGGGAGTTCTGATTCTAAACACTCTATGACAAGCCATCTTGGTCCAATGGGCTGTTGCCATGGTTCTCTTTGAGAAAGAAGTACAAACAACAACATGACATAAGCCAATTAATTTAACCTTTCTGTGTCAGACAACTTTCTGACTCCAAACTATAAACAATCTGTTAATCTAAATTTGTCGGGAAAGTTTCCCCTTCTGAAATTTCTCACACTAAAGAAAGCATAGATACTAACAACCCTACCTTCTCCCTTGAATCTTGATCATAAAATTAAAGAAGGGCAAACTTTAAGCCCCTTATGGGGAGGTGTTTTTTTCCTTCTCATCTCTTTATCTCCAACAACTGATATATAGCAAGCACTAAATATACAACGGATAAATTAAAACCATTTATGATTTTATGGATGTGACATGAATAGGTCATCCAATGCAATACTCTGCTTCCAGGCAAAGCTGGACTTGAATGATCCCAAGAAAAATAATTTTCATGTGTTTGTAATAAAGAGCTTCTTTCAGAAATTTCCAATGGCACTTTGTAGCTCCAGTATGGAATATCTAAGTGAAAAGGAGCTTAATAAGGAGCAAGGCACTATGATACTGTCTTTGAAAGAAATGACCCACATTCTATTTCTTAACCAGATATTGATTAGTTATGTGCCCTTTAACAATGCTTCCTTAATATCCCTGTCTGTAAAATTATATTTAAAAAATCTCATTCAAATAATATATAAGATGGTCCAAATTTCTTACCAGAAGCTGTTGACATTATTTTAAGAATGATTTGACTAATAAACTTTTTTGTGAAGGGTCTTCTGTACAAAAATGCCATAAACATAAGTCAACAAGAGGCAATAAAAATGTTCATTACTCTAAAGATGATTTATGAAAACATTAACTGTCTATATAGTATTCTAATTCAGGTAAAATGTAAGAGGACAAAGTTAGGTAGTAAAGTGCATAGACCAGTTATGGAATCAGGAAGACCTTGTTGTAGCCATCTTAAAAGCTCCAAGCATATGAGCCCTTTGATCTCAGAGGTGAGATGAAAGAAATGGGAGACTCATAAAGTGTGAAAAGAGCTCCAGTTTATTATGCCATACAGCCTTGTTGATATATATTTTTGTAAGCATGATCAGCCCATGAACAGGAGGCAATCCCCAGTCACCATTCAGAGAAGCAGCTCATGGGCACTGCATATGCATGGTATCTGCCTATGGGAGGAGAGGCAATCCAGCAATTTAGCAACTTGTTTACAGGCCAGAGGCCCTGTTAAGGCATCCCTGCTCATGAGCCACTAGCTATGAACCTCAGGCTTACACCTGTTCCCAAGATCACAAATCAATGCTCCTTGCTCAAGAAGGGCATTTCTGCAATGTGGAAGAAAACTTATTGTGCACTAAAGGTCGAGATGGCCTTGGTACTTCCTCTCAGCAGAGTCCCATAGCCAACAAGACCTGAGTTCAAATTTGACTTCAGACGCTTGATAATTTTGTGAATGTGGGCAACCCACTTAATTCTGACAGTAAAATGAGCTGGAGAATAAAATGACAAACCATTTCAGTATGTTTGCTAAGAAAACTGAGCAACTGCTCAACAACAACAAAAACCTAGTAGATTTTAAAATTTAGTGCAAGATTTTGTAAGAAGGAACTAAAAGTGGATAATGAGCAATAGTTGCTTTTAACTAGTTAGTGAAATTTTTAGGTAAATTCATTAACTAGCATAGTGCATTCAATTCAACACAATTCAGTAAGCATTTATGAACTATCTACTCTGTGTCAATTACTTCTATCCTCCGGATGTATGAAGGCACAAAGGATAACAGTCTTTATATTGAGGAAGTTTATATTCTACCAGAGGGAACAATACATACTAGCTAATTCAGTATGGATAAGAACAACATATATAAATACATAGACATATTTATATGTATACATGTATGTATCTATCTAGCATCTGTCTATACCATTTATCTATGTATCATCTAGCTATTTATATCATCTATTTATATATCTAATCAATTTAAGGGATAACAATAGGGGTAAAGAAACCAGAAAAAGCCTCATAAAGTTGTATAGTTATGAAAGTTGAACTGGACCTTAACTATTTTTTGAAAGTTGGGTAGACATAAGCAGGATTGTATTATAGATATGGGGAGAGGCTTACATTAAAAATGGAAAAACAGGGATGGGGAAGAGAAAGGAATAATGCGAAACACTTTTACAAATAATGTTTCATTTGATTGTCACAATAACCTTGTGAGGTAGTTGTAATTATTTTTACCATTTTTACAGTAGATAAAATTGAAGCAAATGGAGGGTAAAAGATTAAGAGACCTGCCCAGGATCACACAGACTAGTAAGTGAGACTATATTTGAACACAGGTCTTCCTGACTCTAGACCCAGTGCTCTTTACATTCTGTCACCAAATGACAGTGGCAATAATAATGTTAGAAAGAAAAGTTTTGTTGAAGTCAGTTGTGAAGGACTTTGAGTACCCTGAAGAGGAGTTGTATTTTTTAGAAGCCAAAGAAATTTCTTGAATTAAGAAATGTCAAGGTTCTAATTTTGATTTAGGAATATTTGTTTGGCAACTGTTTAGAAATACGTGCCTTGAACAAAATAAATGTTTAGTAAAATTGTATTGCATTGAGTTTAATATTTGGTATTTTATTTATTCCTCTGACCTTTAAATATAATTTCCTTATTCCATCCATTGACTAAGTCAGACCTAGCACTTACAAATGGGAAAAGAGGTATGTGAGTTGTTGAACTGTTGGAAGAAATCTGATAAATACATATTTTGAAGGGTTCATCATTAGCTTTTATTTTCATAGGATCTCTAAGTCATAGTGAAAAGATATTATATGTAAGGCAGCATGTCATCCCAAGGAATTTGGGAAATAATGATATTTTATGGGATTGGTGAATGAGAGCAAATAAAGGGATACACTATTGACTGATTATTTTCAACTATTTTGTCTAATGATGGTTCTTTTTTTGTGACAGAGATATGATGGTGCTAAAACTATTATTTAGATGTCAATCAATATTGTTTGCAGATCTGATATTAAGTTCCTTGTTTTACTGTTAAAAAATGAAACTTTTAATCATTGTCTTATATAGTCAGTAGGCTAAACACATCTAATATTTCTATATATATACCTCCCTGAAACCAAACTTCACTGGACTTCAGTGATCAAAAAAAAAAAAAAAACACAAGAAAAGGTATTCCATTATACCAAAATAGAAATATCCTTCAAAAAGGAAGTGAAGTTGGCCTGACATGATCTATTCTTGAAAATAAATAAATAAACATAAAGCATGCTGGTTTTTTTTTTTATTTCGATCATTATTTCATATTTGGTATATGTAATAATAACATATGGCATCTTGGCAGAATGGGTAAGTTTGTTGAATTGAGGTAGAAAGACATAGGTTTGAATTGTGCCTCAGCTATATTTGTTTGTGATCTTGGGCTAGAGATTTAACCTGTTTCCTCATTTATAAAATGAAAAGATTAGATTAGATGACATCTTAGTTCACTTCTCAGTCAATAGTCTAATGTTTTTCTTCTCTATGAAATGATCTGTGCTTTCTTGAGTGCTAATATTGCTACATGGGATATGTTTGTGGATACAAATGGATAGAGACAAAAATACTCTAAATTTCCATATCCATATTGAAAACCTCTCGTGAAAGCTGCCTTCTCTTCCTTGAGTGAATTCTAAAGCTTTTTTTTCCTCACTGCAAAGCTTTCCTAAATGAATATATTCATTCATATACTGCCAATACTTTGGGCTTCAGTTAAAGTATATGGTAAAAGACAGTGAGTAGGCTATTAGGCTAATTTAAAGAATCCCGTGGTAATGAAATTTTGGATCCAATTATTTATTTGCTGATAGAGTAGAGATACCATGTATTAAAAATATTTAAAAAAAGAGAAAGAATTTTCTGGTTCGTCTCTTGAGAAACAAATAGTCAAAAAGAATATGGAAGCAAAATGTTTTTCTCTTCCTTAAGTAAAGGAGATCAGGGCTTGTTGATTATTTTATTCTATCTTTGGCAGGTTCTGCCCTCTGATTCTTTTAAAACACTGACAGGTACAGATTCTGCTCTACTGTTTATCTTACTGAAGTAGAGTTGACCTAGCAAAGAGAAAATAGCTAATGTATTGAAAAGAAGCCAAAAAATTTAAAGAAACATGTTTAAATCTCCACAGTCTTAATTTTCCTATTAATTCCTTGGGGTAAGAATTTTTTTTTTAAGAATTGTGTGTACCCAGAGAATAATAGAATACTAAAATAAGGCAGTATGAATTTGGAATTAGAATTGTTCCATTCAAATCTCATTTCTAATCCTGTCACTTAATTTCTTTGGGTTCAGTTTCTTCATTTGTAAAAGGAGTAGGTTGACATAATATAAAGCTGTCTAATCCACAATGCTATAATAATTCACTCCTCTCTGTTTTTTTTTTTTTTTTAACATAAAGAAAGTGGCCTAGAGACCTTAAGTGACTTCCTCAAAATAACTAGTAAGTGGGAAAACAGACTCAAATTCAGGTTTCTTGTCTGAACATTGGGTTTTATAAATTCTTAGATTCTAGTGGTTTAAGGAATTGGAATATTATCATTTAATCTACCAAAATATTAAACACATAATTTTATTTGTACATTCTCATCATTTTTCCAACTTGTAAGTTCCCTCAGGACAAGTTGTTGTTCAGTTGTTTCAATCATGTCCAAATCTTTATGACCTAATTTAGCGTTTTCTTGGCAAAGACACTGGAGTAATTGGTTTGCCATTTCTTTTCCAACTCATTTTATAGATGAGGAAACTGAGGCAAACAAGATTAAGTGATTTACTTATGGGGACACAGCTAATAAATATCTATAGTCAGATTTGAACTCTTCCTGCTTCCAGGCCCAACACTCTCACCACTATAATATCTAGCTGCCCCTGAGGACATTAACTACACTTTATCTAGACTTTTTCTCTTTTCTAGTACTTACTATGTTAGTATTTTAATAAATGCATTTTAAAAATTGTTACATTCTTTTATTACTATCCCTCTATTTTAAAATCTTTTGAGGAAATGATTTTAATTTGAAAAGTGTCAGAATGTAGACATATCAAAAAAAGTTCCTTTCATTAGCCTCTCCTGTCTTTTGGAGATTATGCATTAAACATTGAAAAATGAGGAGGCTTTAGGATAAACCAGTATGTAGTCAAATGCAGAATTTCTTTAAGTGTAGAAATTCTTAACTTTAAACCTCTTTACACTTTTAGGCACATTAGCATTTTAATTTAAGTGTCTGAAATCTCACTCTAAAGAAACAAAACGTGTTAGATTCTATTTCCAGTTGTGTCACTACCCAGTTGTGGTATCTTGGAGACAAATTATTTACATTCATTCCTCATCAGCTTTTCTACTTATATAGTGGCAATTGTCCTACCTTTCCTGGAACCATGGAATATAATCTAAAAGTTTTGTTTAATTTTGAAACCGTTATTTATATGGGGCTGGGGAATTGTTATTTCTATATTTAAATAATCAGAACTTCTTAATTGCTGGTGATAATTTATTACTTTTAAAATTATTTTAGTCTTCTCTTTAATTCAATTTAGCAAGTAGTGCTAAATAAGTATTTATTTAGCACTACCTTTATGATAATTATGATGCCACACTGTGACTGAAAATGAAGCCATGCCCTTATAAAACTTATATTCTATTGGAGAGAAATAACAAATATATAGAAAATAAAATACAAAATACATGTATGTTGGAGGGCACTAGCACCTCAGATAATAGAGATAAGCTTCTTATAAAAGGTGGTACTAGGAATTGTGTGAAGCAAAGATAAGGAGGGGAATGAATTCCAAAAGAAATTATGTGATATTCTGGAGATGAGACATGAAGTATCCTGTGTAATGAATAGGATTCATTCCACTTTGGCCAGAACATAGAATATGTTAAGGAGAAGAATGTACAGTATGCCTGAAAAGGTAACTTGGAGCAAAATTATAAAGAGCTTTCATTGACAAACAAAGGCATTTATATTTCCCTTGAGGAAAAAGGGAATCATTGATTCTTTGGGAACAAAGAAATAACATAGTAATCCTCTGTAGGAATCTCCATTTGCCAGCTTTCTGGTTCTTGAGTTGGAGAAGAGAAAGAAAGAATGGAGATCAATTAGGGCAATATTTTAACATTCCAGGTGAGAAGGGATGAGAGACTAAATTAGGTTGGTGACAGTGACAGTGGAGAAAAAAGGGTTGTATATAAAATGTGTTTTTATAAGGTATTTCTAAGTTTACCTAGCTATTTAAATAATAAATAACATCATGAAGGCAGAACTCAAATAATATAGTCACATTTAATAGAAAACTATATTACAGAGATGGTTGTTGCAATGCTATCATCAGGGTTCATTCAGGTGACATTTTACTATAATGAGAACATTTTGATGTTTTTGATAGATAAAATCACTCAGATGAATTCTAGGTTTTAATGAGATGAATTTAAAATATTCTTATTATTCTTGCATTGTGAAACCTTTTTTTTTAGTTTATTAATCTAAAGTTTTTCCAAGAATAGTAGAAATGGTAAAGGCTTTTACATCTTTTCATGTCATGTGTATGGCAATTGTAAAGGATTTAATTGTGAGTAATTGGGATAGATCTTTTTATGTAGTGGCAAAAACCTCAGAAATTAAATGTTTCTAATATCTGTCTAGGGATTCACGATTGCTCTAATTTAACATTTTTCTTGGTCCTCTGTGTGTCACTTTGTTACTTCCCCTAAGAGGCAAGGGGTGGGCAGAACTAGAGTGCCGCAGCAGGACAGAAAAAGAGTCTCCTACAAAGTCAAAGAGAAATTCAGTGGACTTACTTGCCATATCTA
This sequence comes from Sminthopsis crassicaudata, assembly GCF_048593235.1. Taxonomy (NCBI): domain Eukaryota; kingdom Metazoa; phylum Chordata; class Mammalia; order Dasyuromorphia; family Dasyuridae; genus Sminthopsis; species Sminthopsis crassicaudata. The sequence continues at coordinate 172,710,565 of NC_133618.1, read as the reverse complement.
AAGTTACTCTGAGTTCATCCATTGTGATGGAGCAAAAGGGAGCCTTTCCAAACCCTGGGCACCATTGCTCCTGGTCCTGAGGACACCAGAGAACAGGGCATTGGGAAGTCGACCCACTGGGTGAACTTTCTTCTTGTATGTACTCTCCTGGTTGCACTTAGGCCATGGGTCTGGGAGTTTCCTCTGAAGACAATCATGATACCAATGGCCCTGGTCATGGTATCTGAGGCATGAACTCACATTTCCTGGATATGGCAGCAGCTAAAATTTGAACCTGTTCTCTGATCCCTCCCTGCCTGTACCTTCATTCTCTTCTGTCTCAGCTTGAACCTTATTATTGAAGCCTATGTTCAACAGTTGTGTCTGGAGAATTTGAGGACTCATGGCTAACTTCTGCAACATCTTCCAAATATCTGGGGCAGACTGACTAGTAAAATACATGCTGAGGATAATGGTCCCCTTGGAGAAGTGGGGTCCAGGCTAATGTATTTCTTTAGTGCCTCTATAAAGTGCCTCTGAAAAAGGGTAGGATTTTTCTCATCTCCTTTGGTAACTTCTTTAAGTTTTTCATAATTAATGTGTTTAATTTCTTCATACCTTCAGTGATGTAGAGCAGAAAATGATCCATTCTGTCTTCATCTCTGCTTCCTTCCTAACAATCTCACCCAGGGTCTGAGACTAAATCAGCAAAAGCCCTGGGAGAGTATCTACCCAAGGAGAAGGATTAGCTATATCATACCTAAACTTCTGGGTAGATCCCAGATTCTCTTTTTGTCTTATATGGTGCAACAAGAGGAGATAATAATGTTAACATCCCCCCAGGTAAGATCAGATTGGAGGAAGATGGCTTGAAAGCCCTCAAAACATCTAGTGGGGTCTTCACAGTAAGAGCTAAGTTTTTCCTTAATTTTGGAAAGAGCTGCTAACTGAAAAAGGCACATGTACCCTGACTATTCTACCCCAAGATCATGTTAACAATAACAACAACAGTTAACAACAAAAAGAAAGCTGCTTTTATCAAGAGCAGAGTTTAGAAGGAATGGCTAAATCAAGATCTTTAGGGAAAGAAAAGGAGATCTTGATCCTACTATGGGAGCGAAAGAGGAGTAGGGACTGGGAGATTTCAAACTCTGGCTTAAGAGGTGAGGGTTCAGGAGAACAGACATGAGTTTAAGAAATATTGCTGGAGGTCTTAATAAGGGGGTGGTCTAAGAAGGGACTTGTACTTCTGCTCTCAGTCACCCTCCAGTAGATTTAGGGATAGAGGTGAACTATCTCTTCTTTGCCACAAGCATTAGAATTCCTAGGCCTATCACCCCTTACCTCCATTGGCATCCTAGGGAGGTATCAAAGGTTCCTTAGTCAAGAAGGAACTTTGCCGCCAAATGACAAAAGATTCCAAGTCAGGCATCCCTGGCAAGGAAAATTTGCAGAACTCAGAGCACAAATAACCCAGACAAGTTTTCCTACAAGGTTGGGGTATCTCTTGGGCTGTAGGATCTAGATGAAAAGGACTTTCCTTTACAAGGGGGGCATGCAATTTGGCACCAAAAATATTGCCATGAAAGACATTCCAACAAGATTATAGTCCTCCTGGTCATTATCCTGGTTTGGCAGAAGAATTCACACACTCAGTCTCCAAGTTAAAGGGCAAAGATTTATTGCTCTGCTAGACAGAAGACTAATTTCCAAAGGAGTTTAGCAAAGAGTCAGAACTAGGAGATAATCGTGACTCCAATTGAAGTGGGTCAAACCTCTAAAGGAATTTTCAGCAAAGAGTCATTATCAAGAAGATAACTTTTTGGAAAAGAGAAAGGTGGACATGCTAATATTAAGGTTTAAAGCTACAATTGAGGAATGGTAAGAGTGGGTTAGTTCATATCATTGAGTTCTACAGTTTACTGACCAACAAAATCATTATAAAATTACTGCTATTGGACAAATGAAAAAAATGTGTTACTCCCAAGGCCAGGTGGTCTTAGGCTTTCTTAGGAATTGCTACTTTCTTATACTTCATCAACAAAAAAAATAATTATTTGCATAGAAATGTCTCTAATATAAACTAATGAAAACTGCTGTGATATGCTTTACCTATGCAGATAGCTTCTACCTTTAAGTTTGTTTTATGCCATTTAGAAATGACCCCAAATTTTTCAAAAGTAATATTGATTTTTTTAAAATTATGAATTAAGCTATCAACAAGTTTTTGTTGATGATATATTCTTTTACAGGCTCTATCCTCAGAGTTGGATATACAAATACAATAAAAATGTGAAAGAAAATTAGAAAGATAAATTATATAACCAGACTGTGGTAATCCTTAACTCTAGCCTAGGAAATAAATCCGGTTCACAAGAATTTATATTCTAATGAAGTAGAGACACATATAGGTATATAAGATTGGTATATAATATTTATACACGATAATACAGTGAAGACACTAGCATTCAGAGTTAGGGGCAGTGGTGTCAATAAAGAATTCATTCAAAGTATACTTCAAAAAATTTCTTCATCCTTCTTAGGTGATCCCACTAACATCCTAGTCATTGAGTCTTAGCAACCTATGAGTAATCATTATTTACTTCCTCTCCTTTTTTTTTTTTCCACTTGAGAGGCAGTATGCCATAGTGGATAGTGAGCTAGCCTCAAATTCAGGAAGGTATAACTCTTTAATTATATGACTGTGAACAAGTTACTTAACTTCAAAATTCTCTGGGCAATTAGAGTATAAATTGAAGAAAAGATATGGACCTTCATTGGTCGAGGGAATGACTAACCTGAGAGTTCTCTAAATTGAAAAAATCAAAATCCATTCCTTATTACTATCTTTTCCTTCCCCATGTCCAATCAATTGCCATATGCTTCTCTCTACTCACTTGAATATTATCCTCTTTCTAGGTAAGATTTACCCTATTGATTATTGAAACTGGTTTCACAGCTTCTATTGAATAAATTCTCTACTCAGTGGCCCAAATTGCCTTCAAAGTATGAATCAGATGGTACTATACTTATTCAAAAACCTTTAATGCCTCCATTTCCCCAATAAAATAAAGTATATTCTCCTAATCTCTCATGATTTGAAGACATTCATAATCTGGCTCCTGCTAATCTTTCCAATCTTTTTTCACATTATTCTCTTTCACATTCTGTCCAGTCCCAGCCAGGCTGGGTTACTCACTATTGCCAGAACTTTAAATTTCACTTGTTGTCTTGCTTGCATATATCCCCTGTTTTGGTAATACAATCCTTCTCTTTTCCTATCCCTATCTTTCTAAAAATGTTTTATTTATTTATTTACTTATTTTATTGTTAAATAATGGGATAGACAAGCATTTCCATAACAAAATAGGATTTAAAAAATGATTGTACAAAACGATATTATTTTAAAAAGTTTTCATATAAATTACTTTTTTTCTTTCCCACTTATTTTTCTTCCCTCTCCCATATGGCTATCATTAGACACAAAGTTGTGTGTATATATAGATATAGATATCTATATAAAACCTTTCTATATATACTTCTATTTATCATTTCTCTACATTCAGATAGCCTCTTCCTTTGTATGACTATTGTTGTTAATTTGGGTATTTTATAATAGTCACATCGACTTATTTACTCAAAGTTATTTTAAAAACAACATTGTGATTACCATATAAATGTCCTCTTGGTTCTGTTCATTTTGCCCTTCATTATGTGCAAGACTCACCATGTTTTTCTAAGATCATCTTATTTCTTCTAGCATAATCTTATGCTATCGTAATCACGTACTACAACTTGTTTAACCCTTTCTCAGTTGATGAGTATCCCTGCAAGTTGCAGTTCCTTTTTCCATAAACATCTTTGAAAATAAATCTACTGATGGTATTTCTGGGACAAAAGTATAGGCAGTTTAATAACTATTTGGATATAATTCCAAAGTGCTCTCCAAAATTGTTGGATCACTTCACAATTTAACCAGTAATGAACTAGTATCCCAATATTTTCATGTTCTTTCCAACATTTTCCCTTTAATCATTTTGGTCCATTTGATAGGCATAAAATACATCTCAAATATCACAAATACTTTCTTCTTTTCAAATTACATGCTTCATTCCTTCAGTAGAATTCGAACTTATTGTGGGACAGCAAATATTATGTTGTTGTCTTTGTATCCCTAGGGATTCGTTGTCTGATTTGATAGGAACATGGAAATATTTGTTATTGACTTAAATTACAACATTTATAGTGTGCTAAACAAAATCTGTCCCATTTCTTTGTTTCAATGGTATGTTGAAGGAATAATAAAAAGTTTTGGCTAAAAATGCCATAGTTTTCTGAGATTATTAGAAGGGAATAGGGCATTAATTTAGTGATTTTGGTACTTCATGTCCACAGCTGGGGAAAAATTAACTGTGCTAAGAGCATTTTGTATGCTTTCACAGAAAAGATCATATCAACACATTGTTTCATACATTAGAGCTGTTTTCCTTTAAGACTTTATCATGCAGAAAGTTGTGCTCATTGAACAAATGAATAGTCTTAAACAGGGAAAATATCCTAGTCAGTTATATATTTGTTTAGAAATGTTATTGCATATAAATTAATGTTTTTCTAAGATTTTCTAAGTTTTCTAAGAGAAGAAAAAAATTTCTCCATATCCTGATTAGTTGTCTTTTTTCCCCTAAAATAATGTAGATGAAATATTTATATAGATAACTACCTATATACCTATATACATATATATGTATATATATATATTAGGTTCCTTATTAATCTAATAAAAAGTTTTGGATTTAAATGAATTAAATGCCTATGTCTGTATCTCAAGTTAGACACATTGAGAGTGGCTACAATGAAATAAGAAGAATAGTAATTGAGATGCTCAGAAGTTCACAAGTATCAACATTTAAGAAAGGAAATAGTAGAAATTTCACAGCCTGAAATGCCTATATACAACTGCTTAAAGTATATACAACAAGAAGAATCAGAAGTCTTAACACAAGGAAGCAAATTTGATATCATAGGCATCAGTGACACTTTTGGGGATAAAATCCAGAGCCATGACTAAAATAGATCTGCAGATTTGAGGTAGATACATACTTGATTAAAAAGAAACATTATGTGGAAGAGAGATGAGATGGGGTAGCCTTCTATACTAAGATCATATATACTTGTGAGTAATTCCAGGGGCCAGAAGACCAAATTATAGTGGAAAGTGTTTCATAAATATAAATAGACTTTTAAATTGGTATCCTAGCAGTATCCTTTAAACAGCAACAACTGATAATCAATGTCTGCATCAAGATGCAAGAATAGAAAGAAGAATCACAAAAAGCTACACTATACTCAAGGGAAATGTCTTGAGAACTTCAGTAAAAGAAGTTCTAGAAGTTGTGAGTTACCAACCCTTTTAGACAAATATATTTTAAGATTGAGCTCACTTTTCCCTGGACTCTTTATTTACTTGCAGGAGTGTGTATCACAGAATATTGAGGATGGGGAAGAGACTATTTTGGAATAACTCATCATAGTAAATATTTGTTTCTGAAAGTTCATTAAATCTAGTGAATAATTGATTTCAACTGATAATAATAATGATAATAAGGGCTTGTAAAATACGGTCTTTCAGGGCTGCCCTTATGTCTTAGAGGGAGATATAGCAATTGTTTTCTGAAGACCCAGCCTGCCAATGAAAATGATGCTCAAGATCATATTTCTAGAGCATGTGATATAGAAATAATTTAAGAGAAGAATTTTATTTACTTAAAGAATTGGAAATATAATTGCTGAGCCACTCTTGGATTTTTTAAGTATGATAGAGGAGAAGAGAACTATCATAGACCTGGAAAGAGTCTTCTCTGTTCTTATAGATAAATGAGATTGACATTGCTTCCTTGCCTGGTTTGGGGATTAGTAGGAAATCTAGGCTAAATTATACAACTGACAATCTGCTCTTTGGGGGGAAAATGTTTCTCATTCGTTCATCAGCTCATTCATTCAATAACCATGTTTGTCTGTGAACAGTGGCGACATCACTTCAAATAAGATCTGGTTGCAACAAAAGTTGCTGTGGTTACTGTTATTCCATAAATATTTAGGAAGTGCTAACAAAGTTGTATTAAACATTATTTTGTGGCCAGCTGCTCAGCTGAATTTGGTTCAGATTATAGTGTGCAAATCAATTGTTACTTAATCAGACCTTCTTCCAGGTAGGTAAGTATTTTAGAAATGAATATTTTTCAAAAGGTCAAAAATATCCTGTAACTACCAAGGGTAATAATTATGTACTTAACATTATGTAGGGTTTTAAAGTTTGCAAAGTATTACCTCATTTCACATCCACAGTAACAAGGTGAAGTATTGTCATCCTTGTCTTCTAAATCAAGAATTAAACCCCAGGGTTATATATCTTGAAGATATCTGATGTTTCACTCCATATTCAGGTTTCTTATCAGATATACCACATTGCCTCTCATGATTATCACTCTGCTACCTACCCTTCAGGAAGATATATTCAACTAACATAACCCATGAACTCAAATTGTTTTTCCACAGAAGATATTTGATGTATTTTGCAATTTTGTAAATAATTTTACTTATCCTTTTTTTCTTCCCCTCATCTCACATTAGACATAAGAATTCAAGAATATAGAGACTTGAGTTGGTGTCATCTGACACCTTTACTGAAAGAGATTTTTACAGTGATTTGTCATCACCTATAGTTTGCTAATTACATTTCACTTAATGATGTGAGATTTGTCTTTTTAAAAATCTGGTTAGATCATATCCCTGCAAAAAAATAAAAACAAAAACAAAAATAAAAACAAAATGAAGAATAAATGATCAATAGTTTTAAACTGATTAACAAAATAATATATTACCTAAAATTTTCTAGCTATTTGAAAGATAAATCATGTTACTAATCAGCAGACAATATCATTTTTATGAAATAGGGGATTATAATAAACAAGGGGAAAAACCAAATAACATGTGTGTGTGTGTGTGAACTTGACCTAAATGGATTTTTTTTTTATTTTCCCCATATTCATTCACAACTGCCAAGTTTAAAGAAGATTGAAAAAGAGAAAATACAACTATGTATGTCCTTATGGCCCAGGTAGTTATATCCATTAACGAAAAAATGACAACATTGAGAAATTATTTGTTCCAAATCTAAAAGCTTAGTATGATAAAGGAGGAAAAAAAATTTCCAAGATGGCAAGAAAGAAAGTTTGAAAGTTAAGTACCATGTAAGAAATGAATTTCTGAATTTTCATTGTACTTTTTACTTGAAAACTCATTATTTATTTAGTGTGATTGAATGTTAGTCCTCTATTTGGGGATATGACAGTAAATTTATTTCAATAGTGAGCAAATTAAAGGACAAAGTTTTATTGTAATAGAGCTTGACAACTTAAGATGATATTTATAATTGAATAAAATATGTTTTAAGATACTGAGCCTTCCTACCATAGCTTATATTTAGGTTTGATTTTTCTGAACAAAGACAAGGAAGATGTTATCAGTTGTCTATTTAATTAAAAAGGCCAGTGCAAAAAGGGAACAAGTCAGAAATTATTCTAGAATTAACATAATGCCTTGCATAAATGAGGTGCCCAACAAATGGTTATAAATTGATCATTTATTTTTTTGTCCCTCTTGGCTAGGAATTTTTTGCTGCACATGATGACTTACTCTTACAAATAAATGTATATGTGATATATTAATCATGTATTCTCCCTTAGCCCTGAAGATAAATTAAGGTAGAAATGGGAGATGAGTTCTCTTGGTTCTAGTTTTCAGCTCTGCTGCTATTTAATTCTGTGGTTCAGAGCAAATAATTTAACTGGTCTGATCTTAAATATCCTCACATTTGGAAAAAAAAAAAGTTACAAATCTAAAATTCTGCAATTTTTTCTTCTTTCTTCTTTTTTCTCTATCAGCATGTCCCTTTTTGCTCATTCTTTCCACTATTCTTTTAGCTAGATGAGTCAGTGGATTAGGCCTATAGTCAGGAAGATGTGTTCAGTTCTTGGAGTCAGGAAGATTTTAGCTCAGTCTGGCTTTAGAGATAAACTATGTGATCCTGACAATCAACATCTGCTTCCAGTTTCTTCAACTGTAAAGTGGGAAAATAATAGCACCTACTTCTCAGAGTGATTGTGAGGATCATTTGAGATAGTTTTAATTGTGTAGCCCAGTTCCTGGCACATAGATACTTAACAAAAGTTTGTTTTGTCCCCTCCGTCTTTGTAGATTACTAGGCTAATAATTCAAAGATCAGGGCACTCTCTATAGCAAAAGTCAGTTTTGATTATAAACTGATTTCACATACTTAGAAGACTTTCATGCAGAAGAAAAAATAGATTTGTTCTGTTATTGCAGAGGGCACAATTAGGAGTGATGCCTTTAAATTTGCAAAAAGACAAATTTAGCAGGATATAAGAAACTCATCACTGTTAGGGTTATCCCACTGTGGAATGGGCTATTTCAGGTCATGCTGAATTCCCTCTAATTAGATGACAACTTATCAAGTTTGTTATAGGGAATATTCTTAGATATTGGCTGTTCAGAGTAGATGATCTCTTAATTCTCTTAGATTACTAGAGATTTTGTAATCCCATTTATCAAGTGTTATCTAGCAACCACTTCATGAAGAAGAGATTAAAAAGTAGCTATTTAGTGCCTTCAGACCATGCAGAAAGTCTCCTTAGGCAGGCAAATCTCTAATAAATTGTTAAATAATCCAAGACTTATTTGTATGTTGCCATTCTAAATACTTTACAAATATCTAGGTCATATTTCATCTGCACCTTAACATAGCAGTTCCCATGTCAACATTTACTGGGACAAATTGGTTTCACACATCATCCAGAGCTAATTTATTCTTCAATTCTTCATGAAAAATCATCAATGTTATGGATCTATACCCATAATGCTCTGTAATCTAGATAGATTATTTTAATCAATAAATGTATAAGTTGTTTTTTCTGTGGAATCTCATGTTATTTTTTACAATATGAAATTTCCTTTTATTCATTAATTTTAACACAACAGATAAACAAATAACCCCAGAACAAAATATGTTTCCAACAACAGTTAAGCAAACAAAAAAGAGACTGTATATACTATCTTCAATTTTGCAATATTTTGAGAGAAGACAGAATGTCTGACTTGAGGATCCTTCACAGAGATAGCAAATCAAGTTGGCTGGATACTAAAAACTTATTTTCCTTTGCTGGAGAAGGATTTAATTTATTATAATGCACTATTCAGTCATACAATTTGAAGTGGGACTACTGATCGAGGGACTGAAAGAAATCAAGTTATAGACAAATAGTTTTGAAATAGTTACTTTCATTGCACTAGTGTTAGTCTACAGAATTGTATTTAAAACATAGTACCCCAGGAAGAAATCATGATTCTGAAGTGATTGACTATAATTGAACAATTATAATTAAGTTTTAGATATGTTCAACAATATATAATTTCAGTATTATAATGGAATGGTATGTGGATGGATACTTATGGGTCTGGATCATTTGCAATGGCACATTATTTCTTAAAATATCTCCTTTTCATCTGCAGCAACCACTATAATTCAGGCCCCCATTAGGAGAAGAAAAAGAAAGAATCATTAAGCACCTACTATGTGTCAAGCACTGTGCTAGGAGCTTTATAAATATCTCATTTTACCCACATAGCAATTCTATTATGAGTACCATTTTATTACTTCAGGAAACTGAGGCAAGTGACTTGCCCATGATTACATGAGTTGTAAGTGTCTGAGAACATATTTGAAATTGGGACTTTCTTAACCCCTGGCCCAGCTCTTTATCCACACCTAGTTGCCTCATTGTCCTTTGTATTGATCAATACAAAAATGTATTATTACTTAGTTAACCAGTCTCTCTTGAATTTCTTTTCTCCAGAACTTCCTATTTAATCTTCCTAAAGCAACTTCCTTAAGATCAATTTACCTTCTTCCTCACTTTTCTACTGTTGCTCAAAAATATTCATCATCTCCTCATCTATGATTGTATTAAAACAAATAGCTACTTTGACATTCAGTACGTTACATGCCCTGGTCCTAACATGTCTAGTTTTATCTGCCCATGTACCCCTAAACATACTTTACATTCCAGCTAAATTGAATTTGCTCTTTGAAAAATATGCCCATCTATTTCTAAGCCTTTGCACATTCCAATTATCTTAAATAAGCCCTAATGTCATCTACTACCAAAATCAGTGTATTACATGTAATAGGGATCTATTTGCCAAATTGAATTTATTTTTTCTTTACTAAAGCTTTTATTTTTCAATACATATCCACTGATAATTCTTCAACATTAATTCATGTAGAACCTTGTGTTCCAATTTTCCTTCCCTTTCCCCATTGCCTCCCCTAGATGACAAGTAATCTATTATATGTTAAACTTGGTAGAAATATGTTACATTCTATATATATATGTGTGTGTGTGTGTGTGTGTGTGTGTGTGTGTGTGTGTGTATGTATGGATACACACACACACACACATATATATATCCACATTTATACAATTACCTTGCTGCATAAGAACAATCAAATAAAACTGGAAAAAATGAGAAAGAAAATAAGACGCAAGCAAACTATAAAAAGAGTAAAAATGCTATGTTGTGAACCATACTCAATTTCCACAGCCCTCTCTCTGGGTGATGGCTCTCTTCATCACAAGACCATTGGAACTAATCTGAATCATCTCATTGTTGAAGAGAGCCACATCCATCAGATTTGATCATTGTATAATGTTCTTGCCATGTACAATGATCTCCTGGTTCTGCATCAGTTCATTTAAGTCTCTCCAGGCCTTTCTGAAATTATCCTGCTTATCATTTCTTACAAAACAATAATATTGCATAACGTTCATATACTATAACTCATTCAGGCATTTTACAACCAATTGACAGCCATTCAGTTTCCAGTTTCTTGCCCCTACAAAAAGGGCTGCCACAAATATTTTTGCACATATGGTTCCCTTTCCCTCCCTTAAGATCTCTTTGGCATATAAGCAAGTAGAAACATTGCTGGATCAGAGTATGCACAGTTTTATAACTCTTTGTTGCCAAAGTGAATTTAATTAAAAATTATAAACTTCTTTTAAGAGCCAGATCAAAGGTATTTTAAGTGTGGCTATAAAGGACATAAGGAACAAAGGGGTGAAAATCATCACTTTGTCAGGCAACCTACTTTATATGTTACTTTATATGTTATTGTAAACTTCAGTGCTTGAAAAATGCCTTGGAAGTTAACAAATCAATTTACAAACTAGTTTTTAAAAATCAGATTGCTTAGGATATTTGGAATTAGTTGAATGTGCCATAAATATTAAAAATATTACTATCTAATTAAATTTATCCTACCAATAGGAAAAATAGTGAGACTACTTGGTGCTGTCAAAGAGTAGCATTTAAATTAAGATTTTTAAAATTTTGAATTCCTTTCCTCTACTTACAACCTATTTGACTACTTGACTCTGGGCATAGAACTCAACTGCCCCATTCAGTTTCCTCATTTGTTAAAAATAAGGTGATTGTGTTAGATGCCCTTTTATCTAAATTCTCTGAATCTTAATGGCTTTAAATCATGTCTGTGATCCCATAAAATGACTATTAGTTTTCTCTTTACCTCTCTGTCTTAAAATATTTTTTTCTTTCTTCTTCAGTATTCAGCTTCCTCTTGATCTTCCCAAGCAATGGTAACTTTTCTCCCAAAAAATTACCTTATATGTGTTTAACCTATATTCTGTGTATAATTTGATAAATATGTGTGGTTTCCATTATCAGAATGGAACTTTCTTGAAGGCAAGTGTATGTTTCAGTTATTTCTTTGCTAGTATATAACTGAGAACCTATAAGTTTTAGTTACATAATAAATGTTTAATTTAAAATTTTGATTTATGTCTTATAGTTCTTAATAGAGAATGTGATTTGTGATACCCAATAAACTTTTATTGAATTTTTAAATTTAGAGACTTCCTATTAAATTTAAAAGCAGTGGTGGCTAATAGAAAACAATATTTTAAACACATTGTTCCCTTTCTCCCTTTCACTGTGGATGTATTTCTTTTAATGTACAATAGATATGCATCATAAGAATGCATTTTTTAAAGTTCTTTGAAGAAAAAAGGAAGAAAGTAGTTCCAACAAATAGTGATTAGCACAAATACCCTACTATGATGTTAAATAATATATCTTGTTCCATGAACCTGATTTTGAAAATATCATCCTCCTATTTCAAATGAACATAATATGACTTAACATGACTAATATAATGTTATTGTTTGTCCTTTGTTCTTGAAGAAGACTATGCTATCAGGGAGGTGATGCCCTGGCATGCAAGTGAATTGGATTTAAGTGAGGGAGGACAATATAACGTAATTTAACTTTACATATAAGAATTTTCAAAAACAATTTTATAATCACAAAGCACAGATCTTGTATATAGTAAGCAATATAGCATAAATTCAATTTAAAAAATTAAAACCTTGGGTACTGGCATGATCCAAATAGAAAAACAACAATTTTCTATTGTCTAAAACTTTCCAGAGTTATTTGGTACACACATCCACTTTAGTTAATACATACAAACATACATCTGATGCTTGATTTATTGTCTTGGATAATTGCTGATGCTTGATTTATTGTCTTGGATAATTGCTGAAAGCCCATGTCAGTGTGAAAATGTGAAAAGCAAAAATAGCTGGAAACATTGTGTTTCCTTGTAATTTTGATAGAGAGAAAGATAGAGGGAACAGCGAGAAAGAGAGAGAGAGAGAGACAGAGAGACAGAGACAGAGACAGAGAGAAACAGAGAGAGAGAGAGAGAGAGAGAGAGGAGAGAGAGAGTGGGGGGTGGGGGGTGGGGGGGTGGGTGTAGGTGTGGGGTGTGGGTGTGTGGGTATGGTATTAATTGATACAGCAGTAACAAACAAAAACTGACTAGATTTGAAGTGATTGTTGTTATCCATTAGACTAGTGTAATTTTTTCCCCCTTTTTTTTAATTATAGCTTTTTATTTACAAGATATGGGACATGGGTAATTTTTTCAGCATTGACCCTTGCAAAACCTTCTTTTTTCCAATTTTTTCCCTCCTTTCCCTTACCCCCTCCCCAGATGGCAGGTAGACCAATACATGTTAAATATTATAAAGTATATGTTAAATACAATATATGTATACATATCCATACAGTTATTTTGCTGCACAAGAAAAATCAGACTTAGAAATAAGGTAAAGTTAACCTGAGAAGGAAATCAAAAATGCAAGTAGACAAAAACAGAGGGATTGCAAATGTTATGTTCTGGTTTACATTCCTTTCCCAGTGTTCTTTCACTGGATGTAGCTGGTTCAATTCATTATTGAACAAATGGAACTGATTCAGTTCATCTTTTTGTTGAAGAGAGCCACATCCATCAAAATTGATCATCATATAGTATTGTTATTGAAGTATATAATGATCTCCTGGTCCTGCTCATTTCACTCAGCATCAGTTCATGTAAGTCTCTCGATGCCTTTGGAATCATCCTGCTGGTCATTTCTTACAAAACAGTAATATCCCATAACATTCATATATCACAGTTTATTCAGCCATTCTCCAATTGTTGGGCATCCATTCAGTTTCCAATTTCTAGCTACTACAGAAAAGGCTGCCATAAACATTTTTGCACATACAGTTCCTTTTCCCTTCTTTAAGATCTCTTTGGGATATAATCCCAGTAGTAACACTGCTGGATCAAAGAGTATGGTAACTTTTGAGCATAGTTCCAAATTGCTCTCCAGAATGGCTGAGTATATTCACAATTCCAACGACAATGTATCAGTGTCCCAGTTTTCCCACATCCCCTCCAACATTCAGCATTATCTTTTCCTGTCATCCTAGCCAATCTGACAGGTATGTAGTGGTATCTCAGAGTTGTCTTAATTTGCATTTCTCTGATGAATAATGACTTGGAGCATCTTTTCATATGGCTAGAAATAGTTTCGATTTCTTCATCTGTCTGTTTATATCCATTGACCATTTATCAATTGGAGAATGGCTTGATTTCTTATAAATTAGAGTCAATTTTATATATATATTTGGAAATGAGCCCTTTATCAGAACCTTTGACTTGAAAAATGTTTATCCAGTTTATTGTATCTCTTCTAATCTTGTCTGCATTAATTTTGCTTTTACAAAAGCTTTTTAATTTGATATAATCAAAATTTTCTATTTTCTGATCAATAATGATCTCTAGTTCTTTGGTCACAAATTCCTTCCTCCTTCACAGGTCTGAGAAGTAAACTCCTATGTTCTTCTAATTTATTTATAATCTCATTCTTTATGCCTAGATCATGACCCCATTTTGACCTTATCTTGGTGTACATTGTTAAGTGTGGATCAAGGCCTAGTTTCTGCCATATTAATTTCCAATTTCCCCAGTAGTTTTTGTCAAATGGTGAATTTTTGTACCAAAAGCTGGGGTCTTTTGGTTTGTCAAACACTAGATTATTAAAGTTAATGACTATTTTTCCTGTGAACCTAACCTATTCCGCTGATCAACTAGTCTATTTCTTAGCCACTACCAAATAAAGTTAATGACTATTTTTCCTGTGAACCTAACCTATTCCGCTGATCAACTAGTCTATTTCTTAGCCACTACCAAATGGTTTTGGTGACTGTTGCTTTATGATATAGCTTCTTTATGATCTAGTTCAGCTAGCCACCTTCATTTGATTTTTTTTTTCATTAGTTCCCTTGAACGTCTTGACCTTTTGTTCTTCCAGATTAATTTTGTTGTTATTTTTTTTCTAGGTCATTAAAATAGTTTTTTTGGGAGTCTGATTGGTATAGCACTAAATAAATAGATTAATTAAGGTAGTATTGTCATCTTTGTTATATTTTCTCACCCTATCCAAGAACACTTAATATTTTCCAATTGATTCGATCTGACTTTATTTGTGTGGCAAATGTTTTGTAGTGTTGCTCATGTAGTCCTGACTTTCCCTTGGCTGATAGTTTCCCAAATATTTTATACTATTGGCAGTTTTAAATGGAATTTCTTTGTATCTCTAACTGTTGGATTTTGTTAGTGATATATAGGAATACTGATGATTTATGTGGGTTTATTTTGTATCCTGCTGCTTTGCTAAAGTTGTGGATTATTTCTAATAGATTTTTAGTAGAATCTCTGAGATTCTCTAAATATAACATCATATCATCAGCAAAGAGTGATAATTTAGTTTCCTCATTACCTACAATAATTTATTTCATTTCTTTCTCAACTCTTATTGCCAAAGCTAGCATTCTAATACAATATTGAATAGTAATGGTAATAATGGGGAGTCTTGTTTCACTCCTGAGCTTATTGGGAATGGTTCCAATTTATCCCCATTACATATGATGCTTACTGATGGTTTTAAATAGATGCTACTGACTATTTTAAGGAAAAGTCCATTAATTCCTATACTCTCAAGTGTTTTTAATAGAAATGGATGTTGGATTTTACCAAATGCATTTTCTGTATCTCTTGAGATGATCATATAGTTTTTGTTTATTTGGTTATTGATATAATCAATTATATTAATAGTTTTCATAATATTGAACCAGCTGCATTCCTGGTATAAATCATACTTGATCATGGTGTATTATCCTGGGGATGATTTTCTGTAATCTTTTTTGCTAATATTTTATTTAAGATTTTAGCATCAATATTCATTAGGGAGATTGGTCTATAATTTTCTTTGTCTGTTTTCTAGCTACCTGGTCTAGGTATCATTGCCATGTCTGTCATAAAAGGAATTTGGTAGGAGTCATTCATTCCTTTTTTTTTTCCCCTGAGGCTGGGGTTAAGTGACTTGCCCAGGGTCACACAGCTAGGAAGTGTTAAGTGTCTGAGACCAGATTTGAACTCGGGTCCTCCTGAATTCAAAGCTGGTGCTCTATCTGCTGCACCACCTAGCTGCCCCCATTCCCTATTTTTTCAAATAGTTTATATAAAGTTGGAGTTAATTGTTCTTTAAATGTTTGATAGAATTCACATGTAAATTTATCTGGTCCTGGGGATTTTTTCTTACGGAGTTGATTAATAGCTTGTTCTGTTTCTTTTTCTAAAATGGACTATTTAAGAAAATTACTTCTTCCTCTGTTAATCTGAGAAGCCTATATTTTTGAAGGTAGTCATCCATTTCACTTAAGTTATCAAATTTATTGGCATAAAGTTGGGCAAAGTAACTCCTAATTATTGCTCTAATTTCCTCTTCATTGGTAGAAAGTTCTCCCTTTTCATTTTTAAGACTAACAATTGGATTTTCCTCTTTCCTTTTTCTAATCAAATTTACCAAAGGTTTATCTACTTTGTTTTCTCATAAAACCAACTCTTAGTTTTATTTATTCAATAGTGTTTTTTTTTTCTTTTTTACTTTTAATTTTATTAATTTTTTTTTAATTTTAGAATTTCAAGTTTAGTATTATTGGGGGGTTTTAATTTGGTCTTTTTCTAGCTTTTTAAGTTGCAAGCCCAATTCCTTGATCTTCTCTTTCTCTATTCTATTCAATTAAACCTCTAAAGATATAAAATTTCCCCTTATTACTTCTTTAGCTGCATTCTGATAGTTTATTCTTCACTGCATTCTGAGTTCTTTTGCCTTTCAGAATATCAGATTCCAGGCCATTTAATTCTTTAATGTGGGGGCAGCTAGATCCTGAATGATCCTTATTGTGAGTCCTCAGTATTCAGTATTTGAAATTTTTTTTTTTGCTTGTAATACTTTTTCCTTATTCTATAAGTTCTGAAATTTAGCCACAATATTCCTTGGAGGTTTTATTTTAGGGTCTCTTTCAGAAGGTGCTGATGAATTCTTTCAATGCCTATTTTATCTTCTGATTCTATTACATCTGAGCAGTTCTCTTTGATGATTTTCTGTAATGTAGTGTTTAGGCTCTTTTTTTCATCATAATTTTCAGGAAATCCAATAATCCTCAGATTATCTCTCTAGATCTATTTTCCAGATCTGTTGTTTTTCCAAGTAAATATTTAACATTTTTATAATTTTTTTTGGTTTTGCTTGACTGATTCTTAATGCCTCAATGAATCATTCATTTCTATTTGTTCAATTCTGATTTTTAATGAGTTATTTTCTTCATTAGCTTTTTTTTTTTTGTTGTTTTTTACTTCTTTTTGTATATGTCCAATTGAATTTTTAAATGAATTATTTTGCTCTATGGAATTTTTTTTCCATTTCACAATTTTTTTTTTACTGAGTTATTTTATTTTTCCAATTACAAATTCTACTGTTCTGGGAGTTCTTTACCTTTTCCAATTCATATTGCAAGAAGTTTTGTTTTTCCACTTTATCAAATTTTTCTTTTAATGAGTTATATGCCTCTTCCATACTCTCCTGCAGAGCTTCTCTTTCCTTTCCCCATCTGGCTCTCTTTTAAAATTTTTAATAATTTCTTCTAGGAGAACCTTGTATGAAGGGTCCATGCTATATCCCCCTTTGGGGTTTTGTCTGAAGATTGTCTGCTATTAGTATCCCCAGGTTTGGAAACCTGCTCTCTTTCTATATAGAAGCTATCTATAGTTAGAGTTTGCTTGGCTATTTTACTCATTTTTTTAAAAATCTCATAGTAGCTGCCTTCAGGGCAAGGAGGCTACCAGCTTCCTTTACAGAACAGAGATCGCTAGATGGACAGTTGCTGCCTTGCAGATGGGCTGCAAAGAGTCAGTTGAGTTATAGAAGTGCAATTGCCTTGAGTAGAGCCCAATGCCTCAGAAGAGACACTACCCTGGGAAGAGCCCTGGTTAGCAAAAGTGCCTGTGCCCCAGGCATAACGGCTCCCAATGTGCAGAAGTGTGAAGTGTGGCTGTCCCAGGCAGAGTCCCCCACTGTGGATTATGACTGCACAACTGTGCTGTGGTCCATGCTGAGTCACTCCAGGTGCTGGGTGGGTGTGGCCATGTCTTGTTAAATTCTGGCGGGTTTTTTTGGAGTATACTCTACTTTTGTTGTTTGTGTAACTTCTCTGCTGATCTACTGCTTTGCAACCAAAGCAGACTAGCCAACCTGTGGTAGATTCCTCCCTGAAAATTCTCCACCTATGGAGACAACCCCCACCCCCAATGTGCTAACCTCTGGATCTGCTTGCCTTGTCTACGCTGGCCTGCTCCTGCTGATCAGGACAAACCTTTTCTGGTGATCTTCCAGATTATCTTCGGCTTGTAATTTTTTGTACTCCTAATATTTGTGGATTTTACTAGTCAATCACTATTTCAGAGGCTGAATTTGGTAATCGGTAGTGAGGGTAGAAGGGGTGCTTAGAATAAAGCATGTGTCCTCTCTGCCATCTTGACTCCGTCCCCACCCCCCAGACTAGTGTAATTTGAAAGCATACTTTTATTGCACTAAAAACAAGTTCCAAACAATCTGATATGTACTACCTTTTCCTTGTTTTTGAGTCTTATCAAGTCCTTTTGTGTTTACTTGAATTCTATCCACTTTTTATTTCCAATAAAGGACAAAAAACAAGTCCCTATGTGAAAGGGATATAGTTAGTGCCTGGCATTTCAGAAAGCAATGGTAAAAAAAAATAATAAAATAAATAAATAAATAACTGATGAGAACTAAGAATTGTTATATTATTATTGTGTTATTTTGTTTTGTTGTATTTTTCCCATATATCCCACAGGGGAACATGTGTACTCCAGAGAGGGACCACCATTTGTAGATTTAACTCCTTCTTAATAGTGGATCTTTTCAGTGCCAATGTTTCCCCCAATTCTTTGTTTTGTTTTGTTTTGTTTTTAAGTTGTAAACTTTTAACATGCTATAGGAAGAGAAAGAAATGAACTAACATCTGCATACCCATAGATATATGTAAACATATATATATACAGACACACACACACACATATATAAAGAAAACTTATGGTTGTGATCAAATAATAGTGATTTTTCAGATATCCAATCCAATACTTTAGTCTTGATGTTTTCTGGGGTCTTTTCAGTATTTCAAATTCACCATTCCTGTTTTAGTCTGTCTCCTCAAAAATAGCTAGAACCATGGATGCGTGAGGTTCAGATCTCCCCTCTGTGCATATGAATTAAGCTGATAATTTCATATGATAATCTATTTGAGTGCACATCCAGGGTTATTCTACATACACACACACACACACACACACACACACACACACACACACACACACTACTGAATTTATCTATCTGTGTGTGTGTACCTTTAAGAAATTTATGGAAAATAACATGATTTATATCATAGATCAATTAAATATTTCAATAGAGATAATGCATGGAAATTTTATGCTGAAAAGGCTATTCTCATTTTATAAGATGAAGAAACTCAGACCAAAAGAGAAGAAAAAAAAAAAACTATCCCAGATGCTTTGTGGTAGTGAGAGAAATAAAACAAGCACTCTTGAATGCAAATCCCAGGCTGTTTCTGCCTAGGGCTGGAAGAAGCTGGCACTACTTCTGGGGTAAGTAAAGTTGGACAGAATCAAAAGTGATTGTGAATAGGCCTATTGAAGGATGGAAGTAAAGAAGACAATTGGACAAAGGAAGTTGGTGGTAGAAGAGGACTGTCTCTGGACATATGGACATAGCTGTACTCCACATCTCCAGAGAACAATGAAAATTGCAACTTCCATGGGAAAGAATTTACAGAAATGTGTCCATTAAAGAGGCCATACTTCCCATCCATAACAGAATATTGGCTTAGGGCTGCTTATTACTCTATTATTATACTACATTGTCTCACTATCAAATTCCTCTCAAAATTGTTATTACTGCTAATTAAGTAGAAATGTCCTTTCATCTAAGAGTAGACATTGTATATCATGGCCATGAGATTTCTTGTTTTATTTAAATTTGGGGCATTTTGGTAAAAATTATTCTTCATAAAGAATATGTCAGAGCTCTTCAAGGGTATAAAAAAAGAGGAGTTGCTGGGACATATTACTTATTTCTTTTGGGTCAGATTTATTTGTTTTTTCCCTTTTCAAGTTTCTACAAAACTTAGGGGTATCATATAGACAGTTTTTTTTTCTTTTTAATTTTAATAAGTCATAAAAGATTCAATATACTGGATTTAACTCACACTGGTCCTGAAGAAACCTAAGTTCAAAAAATGGTATTGAATGAATTGTATGAATCCTGGGCAAATTATTTAACTAGTATTTGCCTCAGTTTCCTCTTCTGTAAAATGAGGATAATAATAGTATCTGCCTTCAAGGGGTGCTGAGGATCAAATGAGATAATATTTGTAAAACTTTAATTAATGCACTATCTAAATGGTAGTTATTATTAATTAGAGATCTAATTCTCTAATTCCTTGTTCCTTATGACTAGAACCATTTGATTCTCATTCTTACATGCAGGAAATCTAGATGAGGAAAATGATCACTCATGTAGTTCAACTGTTGCTATTAAATTACCTTTGTTACTGTCTTTCTTAGATCTCATATAATAGTTCTATTCATTGTAGTATTCTCAGTTTATTTCAGGCAAGAAAGGATCACTTTCATCTAAGGATTAGAAAGACATAATGAAGGAAGCAGCATTTTTGTTGATTCTCTAATGATGAGAATAATCTCAATAAATTGAGATAGAGTTCCTTCATACTAGAGAACCACTCAAGCAAATTTATAGAGGACTTAATGAATAATCTAGCTTGGGTGGAGAGGAGTTCATGAATAAGAACAGGGTGAAATAAAGCTAGAAAGTTACATTGTAAATGAACTTAAAGATCAAGAAAAATAAATTTGCATTTTATTTTCAGAAGATGTTACTGAATGTGTATTTTTTCCCTCCTTTTGTCTGTTGTTACCAACCCTATTGCATTATTCCAATAACTGGATCTCTTGTCTTATTCCTACCCTGCCCAATCTAAATTTACATGGCTAATATAGCACTAAAACTTCTTTGACCTGGAATTCTACCTATATAAAACATAAAACAATACCCAACTATTTGACTTTTTTGCCTAGGGAGCACTTGTCATATGCCAAGTACTCTGCCCTGTGCTAGGAATATAAAGGCAAAAGTGAAGGAGTCCCTCATTATAAGGAACTTATTTCCTAGAGGGGAGGAGGAGGGAATTTCTTGTGCACAGATAAGATAATACAAATATATATGGAATCATAGCCCTCTCTCCATTCTATCACACCTATCCAGCTTTCTTTTTGCTCACCTCCCCAAGTTATCTGCCATACCCCAATGATTCTGTCTAGATTCCAGGCCTCAGCAATTTGCTGTTCAGCATATCTGGCCTCCCACTGAGCTCCAGTACTGACAGAAATGGGAGAGCTGAAACTGCCAAGAAGCTGTGACTTCCAACTCAGCCTTTACTCAGCCACAGTGTAGCTGGTAGAGCTTCTAGTGTCAAATGAATTGAACAGAATCAGAGCATGACTAATACTTCAACAGATAGATTTGCATATGCTCAAAACAGACAAGGAATTGTATATTTTGCAGAAAAGCACTTAAAACTTGGCATTGGGATGTGTTTCAAATATAAACATTAGTTCTGACAGATTATACATCTATAATGAATTTATTAAAACTGTCTGATATTCAAAATACCAACAAAGGTAGCAACCCCCACTGAAAAGGGGGATTTAAATATGATTGCCCTACTTCTATAGAACTGATTTATTCCCAATGAAAACATATTCTAAGCAGATTACAAACATGTTTTCCCATCATTGCAAGACAAAAGTAAAAAACAAAAACAATCATTAATTCCTATGTTTCACTTCCCCAAGATACTGACTTATTTAAATAAAAAGTGTTTTCATTTTGGGGATTGATGTAAAATTCTCAAGAACAGGATCTATCCCATTTTTCTTTTTATCCTGAATGCCCAATATAGTGAGTGGTGCATAGTCGGCACCTAAGAAATATTTGATAAAATTAATCAAATGATGTTATATGGCAGATATTGAACAACAGTAGTGGATTTGGTCAAAGGTCAAAGGACCCTCCATATACAAGAATTATATTATTTATTTTTGATACTGGCCAAAATTATTGTACTTATCCCATATACTTACCTTAGAATGATAACATCTAACACCTTCAAGTAGCAGTTGTAATTAAACAATGAACAAACATTTTTTCTAAATACTAAGTTTAGAATTGTAGACATTATCTATTGGAAAGGATCTTAATCTCAAAGTCTAGCTAAAGTTGGAATCTCCTCTACACTATACTCATATAGCTAGAACATTTCCTCTCTTTGCCTCTGCCTCATGATTTTTCTGGCTTCCTTCAAGGCTCAATTCCAGTCCTGATTCTGGAAGAAGTCTTGCCTATTCTCTACACTAGGTAATTTTCTCTGTCATTATAAACAAGAGATGTTGTAAAACAATAAGATTTCACAATTTGATTTAGTTAGTGCAAGTGAAGGGTCAAAGATGACATGCAAACTACAGGTTGTGATCCTACATGACTGAGAGTGTAAACTGGTGCCTTTAATTAGAGAAGTTCAAATGAGGGGAACTTTGGAGGGAAAAAAAAAAAAAAGATGAATTCTCTTTTGGACATATTACCAAATCTTTCCTTGGGCTCAAAACATTCAAGAATCTTCTGAAGATAGGACCTTAAGACTTGTGAATAGTGCTTCTTGGTAGATTATAATTAAAACTTTATCTGACATATCTTTATTTGAAAAGAAAGTCTTTATTCAAATATAGACATGTCAGATAAAATTTTAAATAAGTACTTACTATTGGCAAAACACTATGCTAAGTGCTGGAGATTCAAGTAGAACAATCAAGATATTTCTTATATATATATATATATATATATATATATATATATATATATGTATTCTTATATTCAAGAAGTTCACAGTCTAACCAGGGAAACAAAGCAAAACTTCAGATGCAAGCATGGAGGAAATGTTTAAGGGCCTGGAAGAATTAGCAACAGATCAGATGGCAAGCCCAAAGAACTTTAGGTTTCAGTGGCAAGAGCAGACACTAAAGCCTGGTAATCCTCTGTTTTACATTGTAGTTGGTAGGTCTCCACTCATTCAAGTAGTCTGAACATGATCATGTTCTTTCTATCTGGCTACCCTAGATAAGTGTAAGCATGCTTGTTTCTCCTAAAAATATAGCAACCTTTCATTTCCCAATTCATAATATATTTTCCTAATTTATTTGGTAGATAATGTTTGTTTGCTTTTGTATTTTGCTGATTTTAAGACTGAAATACAAACCTTTTAAGTGAATATATTTTAATAGGCAACTGTTTTAATAGATCAAAAGACCTACAGTATTATACAACTGAATTTTTTTTTCTAATGCTGATCATCTTTTCAGTATCTTCAGAATAGTAAGAGAGTAAGAGAGAAAGTTTCCTGAACCAAATCTCTTTCACTGTTGGTTTCTTATTGATCCTTCCCTCCCCCCTCTCCCTCCTGTATCACAGTACCGAAATATTTGCCAAGGTATTAGAATAATGGTTGTATCCTGAGTTGAAAGAACTACTAAAAAATACTATCTCATTCTTGCCAGTAAAAGCCAGGGACATAATGACAGCATGATTTCTTTTCCAAAATATGGAAGATTGGTTAAAAAAAAAAATTTAAAAAAATAGCTGAAAGGTAACACGGTGATCATTCTTCATTGAAGGCCAGCTACATGAGAAATGTACTACTTTTATGTTCAAGAATTTCTGGGATAGGCCAAAAATATATCCTAATTTTCAGGGAAAGGAAAACACATTTTTCTCCAATAGACACTGAAAAACTAGAAAACCATTCATGAAAGAGCAAATAAGTTGACAAGTTTTTTTTTTTTTTTTTTTTTTTTTTGTTGTTGTTTCTTGTTCTTGTTTTAATCTGGGTGGAGAATGGAGAGGAAAGGTGTTTATCAATATTGAAGAAATATCTAATAGAGGACCATGATGGAAAATTGCTGAATATAACTGAAATATAATCTGTAAATCTGTTATATTCAAAAAATTATTTAATACCTAGGCAAACCATTGGGAAAGTGTTCAGGAAATATTTATAGAAATTCTACTATCTAAATTGGATGTAGAAGGAAGAATAATTGAGTGCTATGGATAAGATAATGCATAGGTTTTGTTGCATAGATAATCTCTAAAATCTCTTCCAATTCTAAACCTGTGACATTGTGATACTTTAGCATCTTTCAAGCAAAATAGCATAAGTAGCTTGAACTAAAAAATAGTGGAAGAACTTGAATGTCAGGGTCAATTTTTTATATATTGGTCAGCAATGAAAGTTTTTGTGTTGTTTTTCCACTTGAGTCACAGAATTACAACAGTGATTATAAAAGTTATTTGAGTAATCTTGTGTAGGAGCAATTTGAAGTTATATTTAACACTTAGATAACTTTTTCAGTAGTTTGAGAAAACACAATACAATAAAATGGTTTTAGTAGGATTAGTGAGAAGATGGATTGTGAGACATTATGGAGGGAGATTTGAATGGTTTAGAAAATTAGTTGAATGTGGATAGTACAGAAAGATGATTTTGGGCTTCTGAGTCTAGACGCCCAGAGAAGTAAAAGTGATATTAAATGAAATGTACTGAGAGAGAAACTTCAGGTTCAGCTTAAGGTATGAATCAAACATTAGGGTATTAGGGTATAAGACTGAGAGAATTTGGAATAAACGGACTCCATGTTTGACCATCCACATGAGTCCCACCTCTTCACTCATTCCTCTTCTAAGATCAAGGACTCTTGCTGGTACTATGATCCTCCAGAGAGCTAGTCTGGATACAACACATAGTGATCATTTTGAGATTTGATAAATTCTTCAAGGCTGAGAATATATAAAGAAAAGAGTTCAATGTACAGAACTTGTGATATTTAAGTGGTAAAAGAAGAATAAAAATGAAAAGGAACAGAGGAGTAGCAATGAGAAATTAGGAGGAAAATCATAAGAATTCAATATCAAAAAATGCAGTAGCATAGACGAAATCGAGAAAAAGGAGATGTTATTGATGCTGTCATATACATCAGAGAAATTAAGTATAAAAAGGATGATATAATAATAATGAAAATATACACATAAATCAACAGTCTAAATTTAAATCTTTAGTCCAATAAGTAAGAACTATTTATAGATTTTGAAGTAGCTTGAACTCTGGGAAAAAGTGGTCAAATGATGTTATACTATTTCATATGAGGAGGAAATTATGGTAAGAATAGTTATATATATGCTCTGGAGCTTAGGAAAGCAGATTTTAAAACTTCAAACAAAAGATTGATAATAGCACAGTACTTGTGCTTCTGAAATTGACAGCTATTGCAAAAGTATAAGAAATTTACAAAAAGTAATTCTGATCATACAATTTTAGGTGATTTGAATGAGAACCATAAGGCAGACAAATTTAAAGAAATTCTTGATTTGGCTAGAAATATAGATATATGGATTTGATGGGAAAAGGGACACATAATCAAGGACAAATACAGGATTCATATTCAATTCAATAAACATTAAATTTCTGTTCTGTTTAGTATGTTGTTATAAAGTAATGGATATTGAAAGATAAAAAAATTATAACCTTTAATGGTGATGCTTTAGAGGTGTAAGATGTATATATAAACAATTGTAAAGCAAGCTAAGATGGAAAAGATGACAGATTCTAATCATTTCTCATTGTGAGGATCAAAAATGGTATCATACAGGATGTATTACATGCACTGGAACTGGAAGGAAGAGATGGATTTCAAAAATTGGTTTTGGATGGAGGACACCATTGAAGACTGATATATTAGGGCATTTACTTCAGCAGGGCTAGAAAAGATGAATTAGAGAAAAGAACAATTTCAGACAGGAAAAACTCAGGAGATAAATAATAAAAGTGAGTGTGTATGTGTGTGTGTGTGTGTGTGTGTGTGTGTATGTGTGTATGATGGCCTCAGAAACACTGAAATCTATCTTCAAATTATTAACAAACAAATACAAATATTTATTAAGTACCTACTTTTAGATAGGCACTGGGGATACAAATATTACAAAAACTATATGCATATAGACATGTCTGTCTGTATGTATGTACGTACGTACATATGAATGTATCACCACAGTATTTGTAAAGTTATTTAAGTTGGCCTCATGCCAGAACAATTATTATCCCCAATTTACATAGAAAGAAACTGGGACTTAAAGAAAGTAATTGATTTTTCCAGGCATATACCTAGTATGATAATAATACAGTTATCTAAAGGAGGCTCAGAATTCAGGTCTTTTTGATCCCATCTCCAATACTCTTTCCATTGACTATAATACCCTACTTGTTAAATAGCTTCTGCTATCATACTCTAGATAAGGTTGAAAAGGATGTATTATGACAATGGCAATGTTATCCTGAATAGAGGCAGCCCAACTAGCATAAACATATACATACATGCCTACATATATGTGTTTGTCTCTGTGTTCAAAGCTATTTCCTAGATTTACCATATGGTCTCAAAGATCATATTCAGACTACAAAAATATGGAAGTTGATACATGTTTTCTTATCTATAGTTCAACAAAAAATAATGGATAGATTTCAGTTCTTATCAAAGCAAATGTTGCATTTGGATGGACAAAAGCACAACCTCAAAGGAAAGGTAATGAAATAAGTCACAGGTGATTCTCAGAATACCATGGAGAAAAAGCAAGCCATGATTAGTTGTTGACTTTTCACAATGAGGCTTTTCACAGCTGTAGAATTATCAAATATCAGAACTGGAGCTTGTAAGAGATGGTGTTGTAAAAGATGGTCAATTTTCGGGTCAGGAAGTTGAGAAAGACAATTATTGTGAGGATGTCATCACCTAGCTGTGAAGGAGTTGGCAGACCTGACATTAGACTCAGGTCCCCTGACTCCTTGACTTTTGTCCTTTTTACTATCTCCACACTAGGAGAGCAGTGGATTTGTCTCTTATATGAGTAATAGCATTGAAAGAATGATAATGTAGGTCCTGTGAAAGTGGTGATTTTCACTTCCTTTGAACACTTACATTGAAATTAGGGCTATACATCTGAACCAGCGCCTAATGAGCCATGATATACTTGCTAGATCCCACCATGTATGTATGTAACCTGGCATGAAGAATTGGCCAAATTAGAGATGTTGATCAAAAATGACCAACATCTATAAAGTGCTAAGAAACCAGAAGGGTTTAGTCTGGCTTCCTCCTTATGTTCATTCTTTGAAATTGTTGAAAGCATCTGGGTGAATGGTTCTATGGTGAATATAAGCAATAAATAACAAACAAGGAATGCAAATTTTTTCAGCCTATAGGCTCTGGCTAGGAAATTGCATAGTATTGTGTGAAATTCCCCTCATCTTAGATACTCTCAGAAACACTGAAATTTAGTTTTTAATCATCAATAAACAAATACATATTGAGTACCTACTTTTTGCTAGGCATTGAGGAACAGAACACATACAAAAAATAAAACAATCTTTTTACTCTTAATAGCTTTCATTTAATGGAGGAAACAATAAAGCAATATTACTACTGGGTCTATATTACAAAGAGATCATGAAAGAGAACAAAGGATCTACATGTTAAAAAATGTTTGTAGAAGTTCTTTTTGTATTGGCAAGGAATTGAAAATTGAGTGGATATCCATTGATTGGGGAATGGCTGAATAAGTTATGATATGTGAATATAATTAAATGTTATTGTCATAAGAAATGATAAGCAGACTGATTAAAAAAAAACAACCTAGAAAGACTTAAATTGATGCTGAGTGAAGTGAGAAGGAAGAAAAGAATATTATAGACAGTAACAGCAAGATTATGAAATGCTCAATTATGATGGACTTAGCTCTTCTCAGCAATACAGTGACTCAAGATAATTCTGATGTGGGTTGAGGTCCTTTTAAGCTAGGACCTTTGATTCACAAATCCTGGTCAAAATCACCCTTTTGGATTCCAATGATATCCGGGCTTTCCAGCCCCCCACTGAATCTGAGCTAACTTGGGCTTTCCCAGCTCCCACTCTAATGATCTGCTCAGGTTTCCCCAACCCCCACAACCCCATTATAAAAAGGGGAACCCGGGAGTCCATTCTTTGCAGGAGCCCCAAACATCGTATCCTTTCTGTCATGTAAGGGTTCCTGTCTGCCTGGTGACCAGTTCTGGCCCTGGAGTCTTTCTACCTTTACCCTTACTTCCAAACCCTTACAATAAACCTTTTTGATCAATCTAGGTTTTCGGGCCTGTAAATTCCCTTACAGGGGACTCTGTGCATCACTAGACTTCATTTAACTGTGTATCCTTGTGGCCTTACCTAATTCTCATCAATTCCAGTATACTTGGGATAGAAAAATGCTTTTCACACCCAGAGAGAGAACTACACAGATTGAATGAAGATTGATGCATACTATTTTCACTTTTTTTGTTGCTTGATTTTTTTCCCCCTCAGAGTTTTTCTCTTTTGTTCTGATTTTTTTTCCATAATAGGACTAATATATAAATATGTTTAAAATGATTGTATATTTATAACCTGTATCAGAGTGCTTCCTATCTTGGGAAAGCAGGAAGTGAGGAATGGAGAGAGGAAAAAAATTGGAATTCAAAATCTTATGAAGCCAAATGTTGAAAACTATCTTTTCATGTGATTGGAAAAACTAAATATTATTAAAATAAAAATAAAAGTTAAGCAGATAAAAATTATTATGTTCCAAACATTGCTATATGACGGGAATACAAATGAAAAAATAAGATAGTCCTTGTGCTCAAAAAAGTCTCATTAATGAAAGACCACCCATATGGAAGAATTTAGCAGCATGTCAAATGGAAAAGTCCCATAGTCCTTAGTATGCAGCAGCTAGGTAGGGTAATGTTTCCTCTTTAGTATCATGTTCACAGATAAAATCAGTTTCTGAAATTAAAACATATAACAATGCCAATGATTTGTTTAGGAAGATCTTTCCTTTGTGGCCCTTTAGTAGCTGAGGTGATACTACCTGTTGGAGCAATGTTAGACTATATTTCTGTAGGGATTGCTTCCCAGAATGATGTCAATAGTTAATGGTCTGGAAACAATGGAAACACCAAGGCATAGAGAGACAAGAGATGGAGTCTATGTTCAAAGTACAACAGTATCATCATGGGAAGAGAAGGGTTATATAATGAGACTAGAAGTGTAATTGGAGGTTAGTTTGTGAAGAACTTTAATATAGCAATACATGGATTTATATTTCATCCTAGACCAGTTATTATTTTTTGTTACATGGACTTCTTTCCCAGCTCCTTTTCCCCTTCCTTCCCTTCCTTCCCTCCCTCCTTCTATTCCCTCCTTCCCTCCATCTCTTCCTCCCTCCCTTCCTTCTATCTCTTGTTTCTGTCCTTTCTTCTGTCCATATAGATTATCATATCCTTATCTACAGATGCTCATAAAAGCTTTTTTTGTTATTGTTGGTTTTTATTTTGCATCTCTGAACCCTCCCAAGATATATTGGGGTTTAGTGGCTAGATTTCTTTGTTAAGGACATTCCTTAAACCAAAACTATTCTTATTCCCACT
Organism: Sminthopsis crassicaudata; assembly: GCF_048593235.1. Classification (NCBI taxonomy): domain Eukaryota; kingdom Metazoa; phylum Chordata; class Mammalia; order Dasyuromorphia; family Dasyuridae; genus Sminthopsis; species Sminthopsis crassicaudata. The sequence continues at coordinate 172,681,042 of NC_133618.1, read as the reverse complement.
GATTGAGATAGGCCCCAAGCCAAGTCCATCTGATCATTGTTTGCATCCTGATTGACTCCAATTAAATAGAAATATCATTTTTTTTCTGCTTTGGCCTAAAACCCTGAGGTTGTTCCCCTCCTAAATGTATTTATTTAGTTGATTTTTTTTTGACTAAATAAATGTGGAGATTCTTTGTCTCAATTTCTACGCAGCTATAATCACTGAAGGAGTGTGGCCTTAGTCAAACCAAGAGCTCTGGTAGAACTTAGTTTAAAAAGGCCAAGGTTTGCATCCAGGGACATCTACAGTCCTCCTGACCTCTGTCTAGCCCCTAAACTCAGATGGCTTTGGAGGGGAAAATAAGGCAATTGATCTTGCTTAGAACTTCCTCACTTAAATCCAATTTACTTACATGTCATGGTCCTCTTTAAGAAGGAAGGACAAACAACTATAAGAGTTGCAAGTTAGGTACCAAATACATAGAACTGAAAGGTGAACATGAGAAGAGAGGCTGAAAAGTCAAAGAGTGTTGAATTTACCTCTTTGGAAGTAACTTTTCTTGTACTTAAACTATAAGTTTCCTAATTAATATCTGTTTAAAAGCACTTTTGGAACTCAAAGATTGATAAATATATTTTAATATTTAATTATTTTGTACTTAATATTTACTATATGTGTGTATGCACATTTTGTTTCTACCAATAAAACAGAAATGCCCTAAGGCCAGGAACTATTTAATTTTTGTCTTTTTACTATTTTTATAGTAAATTTTTTTACTATTTTTATATAGTATAATATAAAAAATTATAGTATATAGTATATATATAGTATATATAGTATATAGTATAATATAAATATAGTATATAGTATAATATAAAAATTATAATATGTAAAAAGTATAGTATAATAAAAAATAGTTTTTACTATTATTATATAGCACAGTCCTGGGACATATTAGGTGTCTAAATATTTATGTATTTATTTGGAGTTAAAATATCTTGACAGAAAGTCAGTAAATATTTTTCAAGTATGTACTATATCTGAGCATGGTGCTAAGTAATGGAGGTACAAAGAAAAATAAAACAACAGTCCCCACTCTCAAGGATCACTCAGTCTAATGGAAAGACAATATGCAAACAACTATGTACAAACTAAGTCTAGACAAGATAAGTTGGAAATAATCAAAGAGGTAAAGTACTAGAATTAAGCAGAATTGAGAAAATTTTCCAGTAGAAGGTGTGATTTTAGTAAGGGGCTTGAAGAAAGTCAGAGAAATCAGGGGACTGAGAAAGGAAGCAAGCAAGAGGGACAGTCAATGAGAAGATATGTGACTATAGCCTATAAATTGAATAACATCATATACTACAAATTATTATTAGGGATAATAAGATCACTTTGGCATAAGAATTCACTTATTTTTATGTAGATCTATGTGTATTTTAAAGAATGATTATTAATTTCATTAACTATTACTTTTATTATTAATTACATTGCTTATATAATAACAGTTGTAATTACATTTAAAACTAACAACAGACAGAAGAGACCACATAGATTGACAAAAGTGTGTTGCATGTATAGTCAGAGGGCTTTGGGTTTGCATTTTGGCTCTTTTACTTTTTACCTATATGAACACATGACTTCCAGCAGATTTAATGTTTTATACTTGTTTCCTCATATATGAAATGAAGTTCTTGGAGTAAATCATCTCTGTATTACTTCTAGTTCTATATTCTGTGACTAACATTCAAAGCATGGTGGTGACTTACTTTATCTAAGTGAGGGTGTGGATTTTCGCATTTTTATCCACACTGTACAATGATAGTCTTCAGTACCAAGTGTCATGTAGGATTAAAGTGGTAGAAAGTAAGAATTGGCATTTGGAGTTAACAGTGTTATTATATGTTTGATCAATTGCTTCTGTTTGTCAGCTACATTGAGAGAAGAGACTTTTCATCAGTCTGAATTCACAGCTCTAAAGTGTAGAAAGCCATCTGGCAGGGAAAACATTTCCTATCCTGGTTTAAATTTAGTACTGAGATCAACATTGTTGGTGGGAAGCTTGTGAATTTGGCTTGGTCAGAGGTTCAGTGACCTGCCAAATATCTTCTATCTACAGGTTCTATGATTACAAGTGTAACCCTTTTATCATGACTGGATTTAATAATTTACCTCTCACTGAAGGCATTAAATGAAATTGTCACAATCAGCAGAGGTTACACAAAGTACTAATTAGACCCAGGAAAGTCTATTAATACAATTAGCCTCTGGACAGGATAGTTCAAAACAGGAAACAAATTCCTTGCAACATCCTGTCCTTTTCTGCATATGGTAGGGAAGAACAAAGTCTCAAACCACTGAATCAGACATGTAATTATCAAAGTCTAGGGGGAATTTTGTAATTTAACTTTCTAATAACTATATAGTTACAAAGCATTCTACCTCATGATAGAATTCTTATGTTTGGGTAAAGAGAATTCAAATATTGAACATTGTGAATGTTTTGAGAACATGATTTTTAACTGACAAAGCTATTCTTTCCACACTTCCCTCCTTTTTCTTTTCAATCTATGAGAACTCTTTGATGAACTTTTAATATTCTCTGTTTAAATTAGGCAGTGCAATAAGGATCCATGTTGTGGAAATTCACACAATTCACTTTTGTGAATTATTCAAGGAAGCATCTTCTAAGGGAGTTCAGTTTTTCCATTATGCCAGAAGTTGTATGAGTCAGGCATTCCAGTTATTTGTCATCATGCTGACAAAATGATGTTTTTGAATTTAAAAACTGGTTATTTAGGCATTGTGTTGATATGCCTTGCCATTCATTTATTTTATTTTTTAAATAAGTGCCTTTTTACATATTTCTTTATTTTCACAGTTATTGTTTCCTCCTTCATAATAAAGGAAGAGAGTTAAGTAAAGCCTGATTGTATAATAGCTGATCAAAATGACTCTTCATCTGATAAGCATTCAATGTCTTATATTCAGAATTATCCTCTTGTATAGTAGTAAGAAGATCACAAGATCGTTTGTTTGGAGGTAAACTATACCTTAGATGATTTTTGATCCAACATCCTCCTAAGATAGGTTAAATATTTTGTCCAAATTCATGTAGACAATAAGTAATAGAATTAAAATTTTAAGCTAGGTTTGCCGATTTCAATTCTAACCTTTCTTCGCTATCAAAGAAATGTTTGTCATTAGCTGTCCTATGCAAGCCACTTTTTTGTTACAGTGAATCAGTAATTAAAGTAGATGAAGAGATAATTTTCAGATGAAGAAATTAAAATCATCTGTAGTTATATAAAATGCTCTGAATAATTATTGATTAGAGAAATCCAAATTAAAATAACTCTGAGGTATCACCTTATACTTATAAAATTGGCTAAAATGACAGGAAAAAACAATGATAAATGTTGAAGGCAATGTGGGAAAACTAGAACACTAATGCATTGTTGATGGAGTTGTGAAATGATCCAACCATTTTGGAGAGTAATTTGGAACTATGCCCAAAAAACTATAAAATCAGACTCTCTACTGAATCTGTATCCCAAAGAAATCCTAAAAGAGGGAAAAGGATCCAAATGTGCAAAAAATATTTGTAGCAACTCTTTTTATGGTGGCAAAGAATTGGAAAATGAGTAGATGCCCATCAATTGGGGAATGGCTGAATAAGTTATGGCATATGAAAGTAATGAAGTTATTGTTCTATAAAATATAATGAGCAGGCTGATTTTAGAAAAGCCTAAAGATGTTTATATAAACTGATGTTAAGTGAAACAAGTAGAAGCAAGAAAACATCATACACAGCAGCAGCAAAATTATGATAGACTTGATTTTTCTCAGTGATTAAGTGATCTAAAGCAATTGCAATAAACTTTAAAATGGAAAATACTACTTATATCCAGAGAGAGAATTATGAAAACTGAATGTAATTTAATACATGTTATATTTACTTTTTTTCTTCTGTTTTTTTTTCTCAGTATTTTTATTTTCTTTTCTGATTTTTTTCTCTCCCAACATTTCATATGGAAATATGTAAAAAAAGGAATATACATGTACAAGCAAAAAATGTTTTACATGTAATTAGAGAAAAGAAAAAGAAAAAATATATATATATATTGCATTTTAGGGTCATTTTCATTTCTATAATTGTAGCTATTGTGTGTGTATACAAGCCAAATCACATGAAGTTAATTAATATTTGGGGAAAAAAACCTTTACAATATGCCTCATACATGGTCACTGATCCTTTATTGAAGACCTCTTTTAAGAGGAAAGCCACTGTTTATCAAGGCTTACTATTCCATATCTAAAGATACATAATTGTTAAGAAATTTTTCATCAAGTTTTAATTTTGCTTCTTCTAAACTTCTACCCATCGTTTCTAATTCTGCCCTCTGAGTCTGAGAAAAACAAGCCTAATCTAATCTAAAAACTATTCCTTCTTCAACCCGTTAGTCTTTCAATTACTGAAAAGTACTGCCAACTGTGAATTTTCACTGGCTGTTCCCCAGAACTACAATGTTCTCTTTTCTTGTCAATGCTTCTTAGCTTTTTGACTTCCTTCAAGCCTCAGCTAAAATCCACTTTCTGTAAGGAGGGAGCCTTCCTCAGTTTTTCTTTATAATAACACTTTCCTTCTGAAATTATCCCCAATTCTATTTTATATTTATCTTACTTATACATAGCTGTGTGTATGCCATCTCATCCATTAGATTGTGAACTCCTTAACAAAAGCAGTTGTTAATCTTTCTTTGCATTCTTAGCATTTAGCACATTGCTTGACACATCAAATGCCTAGTAAATGCTGATGACTCTAGATATGGGCCAGTCATTACTCTTGTATAAAAACTAATAAATTAAAAGTTATAAGAAACATTTTAAATCCTAGTTTTTGCTACTAATTAGCTATGTGATTCCAGGGAAATTATTTAGCCTCTCTGGACTTTTGTTGCCATTATGTGTAATATGATATGTTGTGCTGAATGACCATCTCAATCTGTTACCACTTGCATGATCCTATGTTATTCTTCAGAAATGTTCTTCTAGGGTAGTCTGGGGTTAGCCGGTTTTATTAGAGTGGCCAAAGTTTTGTGATCTATCTGAGTATAACTTTTTGTTATAAGATGAATTTTTTTCTCCTATTCTCCTTATACATCTTTGATAAGGAGAACTAAGGATGATAGAAAAGAATCAGTATAAAATGATCAATTCTGGAAAAATGGAAACAAGCTTGAACAATATATCCCACTGATGAGGTGTCTGTCATATAAAAAGGATAGCATTGTTTTCCTGATTTGTGCCTGATTCTTTCAATGACATTAAAATATTTTAGTTTTTCATTTTTTCCTTCATGTCTCTTATTTGTCTACATTGTATCACAATTTTTTTTAGAAAGACATAAACTAGTTACTCTTTTTCCTTAATAAACAAGAGCAAGTTTGGATCATGTGGGCCACTTTCTTACTTTTTTCTCTATAAATAGACTCCATTCTTAACAGCATTTTGAAAAGCTTCACTTTATCATATTTAATGAATAATATAAATGAAAAATTTGGAGATTGCTTATCTGTGTTAAATATTCTTTGGAACTCTATTTTTGTGGTTGGACAATTCTTGGATGGAAGGATGAGCTATAATAAAATATACATATAATTGTGTGTTTGTGTGTGTGTGTGTGTGTGTGTATTTGTTGTAATACACGGGAGAGCTGTTGGAATACACCAGAGTCATCTGACATTGCCTGCTGGGGATCTAACCCAGAATGGATATTTTCTTGTGAGAGGATGATGCACAGAGACTGAAAAGCAGTTGCTGTTCTCTGAGCTCTCTCCTGAGAGGGCGTTGTATTGTTTGACTTCTCTCCTCTTCCCTCTGTCTCCAATTTATCTTATTCCCATTCCCCAACACCTTGTCAGCAAAAGCTGCCCTACACCTCCTTCAGATGTTATGATCCACAGTGATGGAGGCTCTTGGAGAATTGACCTGTCCCTTAACAATGATAAATTGGAGGCAGAGGGAAGAGGAGGCGAGAAGTCAGACAGTGCAAAAAAAAAAAAACAAACAAACAAAAAAAAAAAAATATATATATATATATATATATATTATGTATATTATACATAGATCTCTATGTAGGCTTTTTCAACTAAACAAAAAGGAGGAAATTATATGCATATCAGAGTGCCAAACTATTTTTGAAAGATTTATCACTTAAATATGGAAATATGTTTGTATATCAGAGTGCCAAACTATTTTTTGAAAGATTTATCACTTAAATATGGAATTATGTTTAGAAGAATTGCACATGTTTAACCTATATTAGATATCTTGCTGTCTATACAAGGTAAGAGTCATTGCCTGAAGCTGTCACTGATAACTCCCTTCTTCAGTTTTACTGGCTTCTTTCCTATTGCATAGAACAGAAACAGTAAAGAACATAAAGAAAAAACAGTGAAGAAATCTCAAAGTTGGGGCTAGATTGGGAATTGGAGTGATAAGCTTAAGCAGATTGGAAGTGGCAATGTATGGATGGCTTCTTTTTTAATCTACAAAAGGTCATGATATTGTTATTCCTTCCAGTGGGCCTCAAAACTCAGAAAAAAAAAAAAATTTTGCCAGTATCCACTAGAGATAGCTGCCATGCCACAATTCCCTTTTACCGGGGAGGGAGAAGAAGAAATATTATACTTAGACCAAATTTCTCACACATTACTTAGTCCTTTCTTAGATTCTTTTAGTCAGTCATATAATTAATTTATTCTCTCTTTGCTCATAACAATAAACTCTGGTTAGAAACTTTAAAAATTTGCACCAGAATTCTTATGAAATTGAAATTATTTTTCAAGATTCCCTTTCACCAATCTTTTGCTTTGCTTTTAGGGAGTTTCTATAAGCTCCACTTCTTACTTGATTTTAACTAATATAAATGTTTTATGTAATTTTAATGAATATACCTTTTATAAAAATATATTGATTCTTGTGAAAACTATAATCATTTTTTCAAATGGTTAGAACTGAAGAAACATTAATATTTCAGGACAACAGAACTTCATCCTTTAATAATTCCTTTCATCAGATAATTTGCATTTCCCTGGCCAAATAGCAGGTCCTTGAATAACTGAAATGCTAGGTATGTTTTGACAAAAATCTTGGTAACTTAAAAACCATAGAAATACTGTATAACTAATGATTGACTTGTAATTACAAGCTGAAAGGCTGTATCTAAGAATCAAGAATAATTTTTAATATTAGCAAATACTTAGATGTCATGAAGTTTTTGAGATCCTTGCTTAATCCTTTATGTAATAATTAGAGGGTGATGGAGATGGATGAAGAGTAATGATTTTTTAAAACAAAGTTGCTCGGGGGCAGCTAGGTGGCGCAGTGGATAGAGCACCAGCCTTGAATTCAGGAGGACCTGTGTTCAAATCTGATCTCAGACACTTAACACTTCCTAGCTGTGTGACCCTGGGCAAGTCACTTAGCCCCAGCCTCAGAAAAAAACAAACAAAAAAACAAAAAAACAAAAACAAAACAAAAAAACAAAGTTGTTGTTTTTTCTCTTAAAGCAAAAACCACATGAACAATAGAACCAAGATAAGAGTATTTGTAGGTGGGAAATTAAAAGGAAAATGAATTGAGATTCAAATAGTCTTTTCTGTGTGAGTCACGATGGTTCTTTCTATGATTGTCTTAATTCTTTGTCTTGTCTTATGGAGTCATAAACCTACTACACAAAGAAAGTACTAGTTTGTTATTTTCTCAGGTATAATTCACAGGTGAATTATTGCAGAATATAAGTAGGGATATTATACACAGCTAGTTACTTATGTTTAATATTTTAATTGCTATGTATTTATGTGTTTCTATTCAGTGAATTATTCTATTCTAAGTATTACTTTGTAATTCTAAATTTGAAACTTCTTTGCTCATAAATTTCTGGTAATTCTTCTTTGCTTACAGCATCTACCAAACTCTCTGTAATAGTTAAGAAGTATAAATTGAAAAGCTGATTATACTTAAAATTGACTTGGTAAGCCATCATAACAGGATCTGTTATTAAGATGAACACAACTTTGCTATAGATATGACAAAAAAGACTGGCACAAACACCATCAGAAAATTTCCATTTGCTACATAATATAAAAATTAATTTGGAGTAAAGTTTTTACTCCAAAATATTCATCTTTTCTCTTGTTTCTTTTTTTTTTCCTCTGGTTTATATATGCTCCATTTCAAACATGTCACACACACACACTTCTGGCTGGGGTCATGCAGCACAGGATACTCCCAATTTAGTTAATATGTGGCCTGCAGGGATCCTTATGTAAAAATTTAGTGTCCAAGTTTCTATTTGAATTTGATACCAATACTCTAGATGAATTTTTTGGTTTCTTTTCCCCTTTCTGTTCATAACTGTACTTTTTCTATACCTATCAAGGCACTTTCCTTGCTTCTGGCTTTTGGATGTAAAATTGTTTTTTATACTTTGATAAAATAAGATGTTGAGAAAGAGAGATTAAAATCTTCAGTTTTAGAGATAAGGGAAAACTGAGTTTTTAAAAGGAAAGATATAATTTTATACATCAGAAATTTCATGAATGTATTTTTACATCAACATAATTTTTCTTTTTCTCCTCACTTCCATATAGCCATCCCATAAATAAAATTTAAAGCCAAAGACTTTTTTTCCCCCTGAGGCTGGGGTTAAGTGACTTGCCCAGGGTCACACAGCTAGGAAGTGTTAAGTGTTTGAGACCAGATTTGAACTTGGATCCTCCTGAATTCAAGGCTGGTGCTCCATCCACTGCACCACCTAGCTTCCCCCAAAGACTTTAAAAAAAAATAAAAGAGTAACTTTGAATCTTACATTGTAGATTCAAAGCTTAAAAGAAACTTAGAAGTAATTTGGTTAACTCCCCTTATTTTACAAATGAGGAACTTTATCACAAATAGGTTAAATGATATGTTCAAGAATATATAAGTAACAACTGACACTTGTTAAATTTCCAATGCCAGTTGCGAAGGACTATGCTAGAGAGGCAGTGCAGCAAAGTAGATAGAGTGCTTAAGGAAGGAAGACACATATTTGATTACAATCTCTCATGTTAGAAATTTTAACCTGAAGAAGTCAGAGCCTTTCAGAGCCTCTTTACATTTATGTATAATGGGTGTGTTAAATACCTGTTGTGTTCCTCATAAGTGTGCTATGAGGTAGTAAGGGAGCACAGTAGATAGAGCACCTAGCTCCCCAGTATGTTGGGAAGATTTAATTAGGTAGTATTTATAAAACACCTTGCAAAACTTAAAGCACTATTTTAATGTTAATTATTACTGTTGTTATCATGATAGCCAAATTAGATAATGTATGTAAAATGCCTAACAAACTTTAAAGTATTAAATTGTCTGCTATGATTATATTCTGAAAAACAGAATAATTTGTTTACAGCATTTTAATCGATCAAAGTTTGTTGTATGTAAGGAAGATATCACTAAACTAATATCCAGTTTAATAAAGTCACTAAACACCTACAGTGTGTAAGACACTGCAATCTGAATATTCAGGTTCTTATTCTGACTCTCATTAACTTTCAGTTAGATAAATCCTCCAATCTTCTTGGGCCTCATTTTATTCAGTGAGGAAGCAAGTTGGAGCAAGATGCCCCTTAAGATTTCTTCTGGCCATCACAGTAGAAAACATACTGGATTAAATTAGAAATCTTGAGTTTGAATGCCAGCTCTTCTACTTGAAAGATAGACAATCTTGGTGAAAGTGCATTTCTTTTTGCTTCCATTTTTCTTGGGTTAAAAATGAAACAAGAATATATTTGGTCTGCCTGTTTTAATAAGTTGTGGTTGGGATTACATGAAGGAATGTATGCAAAGCACTTTGTAATTATAAAGTATGCTGTCAATGTAAACTCCTTTTAACATTAATAAGATTCTATGTATGTGTTGGATTGGATATAAGGGAAACTGTTGCTGACTTTATTTGTACTCCTTTTGCTCTCTACAAATCAACACCTTGGCCCTGGTTCTGAGACTTGTTGCTCCAACTACTCATTGTCAACACTGGGAAAGCAAAAGAGCCAATATTTTCTTTGCTCACATAGGCTTGACGGCTAGTGAAACATTGAGTGACATACAATGGATCACTGTGTTGCAAGGGTCGCATGCTTTCCCAGTAGACTGGTTTTTGGGTTCAAGCTTGCAAACCAGAACAAATTACTTTTGTAAAATACAACATTTTTCCATGACCAGAATGAGAAATGCATTGCACAGAAAGGAAACTTCATGGTGGATGTGTTTTTCTTTTGGTTTCTGCCAGATATTTTTACCCTAAGTGAATGGGTTCTGGAAATCTTAAATGAACAACATTTGCAGGGCTTTTTAATTTAATTTTATTTTTATTTTTGGTAATACTAATGGCTGCTAATTACACCTTTTCAAATGCTTAGCAAAAGTGACTTTTTCTGTGGGAAAACTGCTTTTTGTGTAGATAAGTGGCTGATGTGCTATCTAAATCTGTTGGTGCAAGGCTGTGGAAGAAGTTACAACTGGCAGCCTAATTACTAAGTTAGGGTGCCATTAAAGAGAAATAAGCTCTCCAGAGCTGCAAAAACTCAATCATGTCATGTTGATTCAGCAACAGGTAATTCCTATAGCATTAATAGGAATATTTTTTTAAACAAACCATGAGGAAGCATAAATATTATATTTCAAGGGTAATTATTATTTTTTATTGCTTTAAGTTGGAGATCTTTTGACTAAATGCTACTTTTTTTCTTTTTCTGAAGGAAAGTTTGGGAGTTTCAAACCACACTTTCAACATTTGCAAATTGTATAAGGTGTGTCTATGAAGTAACAAGGTCCACCCTACTAAAAATCAGACTGGTTACATTATAATCACATCACATGTTTCTTGAAGGTGGGAAACCACAAATGTGGACCATCAATGTGATCCTTTTTGCTAATTTTTTAAGCAAAATATTGCTCTGTTAGCCAGTTCAACTTATTTCAACAAACACTGTCCATTGGACATTGCCAATAAATATTAACCAGAAGGTATATTGTGCAGGAGGTGGTGCAGGGAACAGAGTACTAGGCCAGGAGTCAGGAAGAATAATTTGGTTTCAAGACAATTACTAGCTACTATGGGCAAGTCCCTTAATTCTGTTTGCCTTGATTTCCTCATCTATAAAATGTTTTTTGCCAATAAAACCATAGATGGTATCATGAAAGTCATACATGACTAAAATAACTGACTAACAATATTAAATACATACACACACCTAACTTTTTTCTTATTCACAAGCTGAAAACTTGACTGTTTAGCTCCAGACAGGTATTTGCCAATAGGTCGCCCAAATATTCCTCTCTTGGCCTTCAATAAATCCTTCCCTGACTTTGATGTTGGCTTTTTCACCCAGGTTTCTTTGATTCTAGCTTTTGTAAGTTTTAATGCATTTGACATTTTTCTATGTCTTATTTGATTTTGCAGAAGGAAGTTCACCAGTCAGGTATTTTGAATAGTTGTATCTTTCAAGTTATGCTTGTCTTCTATATCCCCTTTATTCAGGCCGCATTCTTCCTAAAGACTTTGTCACTAAGAAACATCTTCTGCTGCACATTTTTTAGCCTATTCTGTGCAAAGACTCTTGGCAGACTGCCTCTTTTAATTCAATGTCTGTACTTTAGACTTTCCTAAAGTTTTTAATCCTAAGGAGCTTGTGGCTTCCAGTTCACTAGCAAAATTGATATAAGTAGAAGTCCCTCTAGTTCTATTTACTTTTTTTGCCTGCTCTTGGATGAATTACCTTCATGTTGCCCCCTTTACCAGTAATCTCTTATAAGTTTACAATGGAAAAACAATTTATATACATGTTAACAATACAATAATCCTTATCCTCCCTTCCCTTCCTACTTTTTTAGCAGTAAAGAAAAGATGATGGGAAAGAACTGTCATGAAGAGAGGAGGACACTGGACTTGGCATCAAAATACATGGATGGAAGTCATAGTTCTTACCACCACCAGAAGTTTGCTGAATTACTTTATCATTCTTAGTTTCAGTTTAATTATCTAAAAATCATACTTAAATTAGATTACCTCTAAGATTTTCTCACTCGCAACCCTATAAATCCATATTTCTCAAAGTCTCTAAGATTAGTTTTATCATCAATAAAATAAAAGCCCTTTTGAAATTATATGGTCCCAGCTCTAGCATTTAGTGATTCTCTGGTATCTAATATATATTTATATATGGTTCCATATATAAACATTTGATTGGCATTTCTTCTGTTACTGCTTCAGCTTCAGTTTCAGCTTCTTCTTCTGCTTCCTCTTGTTCTTGTTCTTCCTCCTCATCATCATCATTTCATGTGGTTAATTTTTGAAAAACTAGAATAATTCTACAGTATGGAAGACAATACAGTCAAGTATTGATTGTAGTCCAGGTTAGCCCCAAATATCTATATTTCCTTTGCATAATAACATTTATATGATATATATCAGGTAGGGATGGCTCAGTCAAATTTGACATTCCCAAAGGCCAACACAGTTATAAGCTGACATCCTACAGCCAATCTGTCTTAGTATTGAAAACCTGAGATTGATATTTCAGAGATTTTGTTAATTGTAAAGGATTGAAACTATGAAAAGGTGTGCTTGAATCAGACAATCTAGTACTTGAGGCTAATTACCCATTCCATGTGAGACAATGACTCTATTAGCATATGTTTGGATAAATGGCACTTCTCATAGTTGATGCTGGGTGAATGTTTGGTGTTAAGATAATTGTAGGCAAGGATTAGATGGTGGGGTGAGGCAGGCCAGAGTTGGTGGTGGGAAGAAGAGAACAAAGGTGGAGATTCTGGACTCCAGAATAGAGAAGAGAAGAGATCTTTGGCAAAACTCCTGGCAGTTTGCCTGGTTCTCCCCCTAAAGACCAAGGACTTTTTACATATCCTGACTTTGGCTGATCCTGAGGTCTCCAGAGAGCTAGCTTGGACTTAGCAGGTAGTATATCTTTTTCTATATATTTCACTTGGAATTTGGAAGCTTCTATTACATAGCCACTAGAGAATTTAAAATAGGTAAGATTGTGTTTTTTGTTTGTTTGTTTGTTTGTTTGTTTGTTTGTTTGTTTGTTTGTTTGTTTTTTTTTTTTGTGTGTGTGTGTGTGTGTGTGTGTGAATTCAACTCCCCATCAGCAGGCTTCTAGGAAGCAAATTAAAATTATTTTTGGTCAACATATTAAATATCAAAAGGTATTGTAGAGATACAGATAAAATAATATATATACACACACACACATATACACACAATCAAAAATATATATATATATATATATACAGAGAGAAAATATATAGGAACTTTATATATAACTTTAATTTTTTTTTCATTTTATGTAAGTGCTTATATATGTAGATATAGAGGACTAAAACTTTGAATAGGTGTGCTTGAATTAGGAAAATGGCATTGAGTAGGGAAGTACTACACCTACCTATAATGTATGACCCTGCTGTAACCCATAATCTCTACTATGTCATCATGCATTGTTTTCTTTACCAGAAGCTAATTTATTGGAGAGTATATGGGAACATGTCTTGTTTTATAATGGATACTAATGTACATTTTAATTAAGGGAATACATTTGAAAGAAAATTATACAGACAAGTATACTTGTTTTAGAATTAACTTATACAGTAAAATAAGAACCTGTGCACAATGAGATGATTATTCTAAGTCTCTTAAATGTCAAAGGGGTTGTCATGAATATTTCAAGATCATTATTTTTCTAGTCTTCCTCCCGTTAAAGAAGAAAAATTATACTTTAATTTATCTTAAGATGAAAAATAAGACAGAATAAATGAATGGATTGAATTTAAATGCATTTTTTTTAAAAAGGCCTCCTACCAAATAGTTACATTTATTCCAAAATTTTAATTATAGGCAACCACAGAGTTAATTTATTCTATCCTTCTGAGTTAGATTTACTTCATTTTTAACTTATATTGAATATAAATATACAAAGGCAAAAAAAAATGCTAGAATTAAATAGAAATTAATGAATTAAATTTCTGGAGTCTTAAAATAAAGAATATGTTAAATAATCCTTTAAATGAAACCATCCTGATATCCAATTCATGGAAAGAAGGATATCATGGATAGATATTTAACATGATGACAATTCAATTCATTTGCCATATAATTACTTACAATTATCATTTTGTGAGTTGTTTTCTTGGTACTGTTTTTTCTTACTGTTTTCTTCATGCAACACTCTTCAAAAGGTGAACAACACAATTCCTTGATGTAAACCTTATATGAAATGATGACAGTATTCTCTGTTAGGATTACTAGGTGAGAACTCAGGTTGTCTGGACAATTACAAGGTGAGAACTCAGGTTGACTTGACAGTTCTCTGGCTCAGACGTGTAAAGGGAGTTTACACCTTAGGAATCCTAGAAGGAGCAAGCTCATTGGTTGAAGTGGTTCTTCCCAGAAGCCCTTGCATTATCCCATGCCCATTCTCTGGGAGGATAAAAAGAGGCAACATTGAGAATGGAAAGCAGTGTGGACTGGGGAAGGACAAGGGCTGGAGGACAGCACTCCAGGAAGAGGAGAAGTCTCTGCCTACATCAGGCTTGACGCGGCTCTCTGCAGGAAGGGAAGTCACTTCTCTGGACAAGAGTTAAGGGCAACTGCCTGGAGACAATGGTTCACTACAGGAAGAAGAATCTGTCTGAGAGATTTGAGTAGACACAGCAGATCTCTTCCCAGAGAGCAATCCGGCAGCTTCTGGAGACAACAGCACGCTACAATTGGCGCCAAACGTGGGGCAAGGACTTTTGCTTATCCTGACAAGAGGAGCTAGACCAGACCATAGCAATTTGGCGCCTGAACAGGGACCGACACAATCCTGATTCCAGTGGAAAAGCCTCCCATCCAGATCTCAGTCTCTCTGACCCAGAACTGTGACTAACGAGGAAACTTTGTTAAACATTAAGTGAGTGTACTAATAGATAAATAAGGAACTTAACTTGTTAACGGCTAAACCAGCAATCTCTTATAGCTGAAATGGGGCAGATGTTAGCTAAATTCAATCCCTGGACCTCAGCCGACTCAACCCCAGCCCCAGAAGCAACCTCAGCTCCATCCCCATTCAGGAGTGGTACTATAGAGAGTATAATCAAGATAATTGAGGAGCAGAATTTACTTGTAACCTGGGTACAGATTGTTAAACTCTTGGCTGCATTAAGACACACATCCCCTTGGTTCTTAGAGGAAGAAAAGATAGATGTAGATAAATGGAAGCTAGTGGGATTTGAAATGAAAGAATTTCATGCAAAGAATGGGCCTTGTTCAATTTCTGCAGAGGTATTTTATATCTACAACATAGTTCAATTAGCCTTAAACTATCAAGCAAGTTGTAGGAGAAGGAAAAGTTTTTAAAATGAACAGAGGAGTAAGTGTGAAGAAAAAAGGAGAGATCAAGGTCTTGCCCTAGAGCAAGATGATTTAAATGAGGAATTAGGGTATGATTCTCTTGAAGAAGCTTCAACCCTGCCTAGAGAGCAGATTATTGACAGGCCCACATCAACTCCACCTTCAGAGGTGGAGGAAGAAGGAGGAGGGGAAGAGGCAGAAACACAAACAGAATTGCCTGTGAAGCAGCCTAAGCCTATGACAAGATTAGAAAAAGCATTGGTTAAAGCTAAGAGAGAAGGAGAGGATGTAAGTGATTTTATACATGCATATCCTGTGATTGAAGATATTGACTCTGTAGGTCAAAAAAGGAGAAGATATGCACCTTTAGATTTGAATAAAATTAAGGATTTGAAAAAAGGTTGTACCCTTTATGGGGCTACATCAGCTTATGTTAAAATGTTACTAGATGGTTTGTCTTATGAAGTCCTAACCCCAAATGATTTGAAATCCATAGCAAGGACATGCCTGGAACCTGGAGAAAATTTATTATGGCTTGCGGAATTTCATGAATTATGTAAAATTCAAGTCAGATGCAATTTGGAAATAGGAGTTAACACACAATTCACTTTTGAGCACTTGGCTGGTGAAGGTCAGTATGGAGAGAATTCAGAACAGATTAATTATACCATGACAATATAAGAACAAATTGCTAAGGCTGCAATAAAATCTTGGGGTGTCCTCCCTGGACAGAAAGATCGCGGAGAAGCTTTCACTAAAATACAGCAAGGTCCCAATGAACCTTTTGCAGATTTTGTGGGACGTTTGCAAACTGCTGTCAAAAGAACTATTGGAGAAAATGCAGCTACAGAAATAATGACCAGACATCTGGCTAAGGAAAATGCCAAGGAGATTTACAAAAGAATTATATGGGGATTAGACAAAAATGCTCCTTTAGAGCAGATCATAAGAAGCTGTGCTACAGTGGGAACAAATGCTTTTTACACCCGGACAATGATGAACGTGGAAAGACAGGGTCCCTCCTGGCAAGGGACTTCTAGAGAAACTCGGCGATGTTTTCAATGTGGAAAAATTGGACATCTAAGAACTCAGTGTAGGTATGGAGATACAGTGAGAAGACAGGGTGAAAGAAGACCTAAAACCCCATGTCCAAAATGCAACAGAGGACTCCATTGGGCATCAGAGTGTAGAACAATTCAGGGAAATGGGATGAAGAGCCCAGGTCCAGGGCCCCAGGCAAAAAAGACTTGGGGCATGATGGCAGCTGATGTTACACCCAAAGAGCCTTTAGAAGGGCAAGACTCTGATGTGATCAACCAGCAGAACAGCAATCACATGGCAGAAAGGGATTACCTGATAAGTGAGCCAAAAGGCAATCAGATTGCAAAAATGGATTACACTTGGGGAGAATACAGGCCATTTAAACCAACAGGGCTGTGTCCAGTGCAAACAATTCCAATGTAATTGCCATATGATGAGAAGAGATTTGGAAAGTGGTAAATAGAAGGTAATTAGATAGGTTAACTGCCTGGGAGAGAGGGTTTGCTTGTATTTCTTCAGCAGGAGAAGGAAATAGATGGGTGCCAACGAGTCGTATTCACCTTGTCCATCAAAGAGAGACAGAAAAAGAGAAAGACCTCAAAATAAAGGAGAAGATCTAAGAAACATCTCACACTGAAAGAGCATGGATAATAAGAAGACTGTTAAAGAACTTTAAAAACCAGCAGGAATCATTGGATTTCCTAACACAAGATGAGACTAATGGACAATGGACTTAAGGACATTTATAAATTTTCAATGTATGATTATTTGATCATGTTATTTGTTATATACTTCTAGCATGTATTATGTTAGTATGTTACTATGTGCTTATGTAATTTATGTAATTATGTGTAATACCTCCCATATTGATGGATTTATGTTTCAAGGTCATGACTATCCTATGTTCTAAATCAAAAGAAAGGGGGAGATGTTAGGATTACTAGGTGAGAACTGAGGTTGTCTGGACAATTACAAGGTGAGAACTCAGGTTGACTTGACAGTTCTCTGGCTCAGACCTGTAAAGGGAGTTTACACCTTAGGAATCCTAGAAGGAGCAAGCTCATTAGTTGAAGTGGTTCTTCCCAGAAGCCCTTGCATTATCCCACGCCCATTCTCTGGGAGGATAAAAAAAGGGAACATTGAGCCTGGAGAGCAGTCTGGATTGGGGAAGGACAAGAGCTGGAGGAGATTCAGAGCCAGGATTCAGGAAGAAGAAGAGGCTGGCTGGAGGCTCCAGAAGCCTCCCAAGAAACCTGCTAATAGAGGAAAAGATTATAGAGAAAAGGATTACAACTGAGAGACGATCACAACTGTACAATTCTCCCCACAGAATTATTTTGGAGATTCAAGAGAAATGGTTGTAAATCACTTTAAAAATATTTTGTTGATGTGTTTTATTTTAACATTACAATTATTTAAATATTATTCTCATCCTGAGAGGTCTCATAACAAAGTCAAACAATTAAGCCAAATGAACAATACAATCACCTCATCTAAGAATATATGCAATGTTGCTCACCTGTAGCACCTCTCAGCTGTTTATTTTTTAAAGGTTCTTTTTTAAATTCATAATCTATTTTTACTCCTCCCAATTCCACTCATTATAAGAGAGGAAAAAATAATTTCTCATAATAAATATGCAATAACAAACAACATTTTTTCTTGTTGATAGGCCTGAGTCAAAATAGAATATATTTTCATAAAATAATTTATGTTCAAACATGTGCTCATCATTTCAAATATAAAAACCATTTAATTACATATATGGTTGCTTATGGTTAAATTGACCTTTAATAGGGGAAAACTGTACTTTTAATTTAGTTAAGATCTCATATAACATAGACTAAATAAATTGATTGAATTTAAATGTACTTTTTAAAATAAAACCTGACTTTCAAGGACTTTTGTGGATATTTTAACACTCTAGATTGATGAAATGTGGTCCATTCAGTGAGACTCTATCAGAGAAAATGTTCCTGAAATTAGAGGGCAAAACATTTGTAGAAGAATAGTGATGTTAAGTAGGTAATCAAATAGAAATAACTTACATTGTAATATTCAGAATTTGTTTTTAACAATTATGAGAACTGAACTTCATAATGGTATTTTACTAAAAGAGTATGAACATTTTTTTTAATGAATTGCCTACAGGAGATAATAACATGCAAAGGCAAGAAAAAAGGACTCACATTAGTGGTGCATCAGTAATGTAATGCTAGAGGAATGGTATACAAATATTTAGCTTAATATAAAAATCTTAAGATTTTTTCCCTTGTAGACTATGCTGATCTTTCTTTAGCAATCATTTGAATTCAAAGAATCATACTTTTAAATAATAACAGCCCTTATGTTTAATTTAGTCCAGCTGTGTCTTTTACAGGTGGAATAACTGAAATGTAGACAAGCTATAGTACTAGCTCAAAGTTAGAGTAGAAATTCACATTCAACCAAATTTAGAATACATATGAATTCTACCAGCATTCAAAGAACAATTAATTCCAGCATTCAAAGAACAATTAATTCCAACACTATATAAACTATTTGAAAAAATAAGGAAAGAAGGAGTCCTATCAAATTCCTTTTCTGATATGGGTATGGTGCTGATAGCTAAACCAGGTAGGGTGAAAACAGAGGAAAAAAAATTATAAACCAATTCCCCTAATGAATAATGATGCAAAAATCTTAAGTAAAATATCAGTAATGAGATTACAGAAAGTCATCCCCAGGACAATACACTATAGTCATGTAGGACTTATACCAAGAATGTAGGGCTGGTTCAGTATTAGGAAAACTATTAGCATAATCAACTATATCAATAAGCAAACTAGAAAAATCATATGATTATCTCAAAAGATGCAGAAAAAAGCATTTGATAAAATCCAACACCTATTCCTATTAAGAAAAAACTAGAGAGTATAGGAATAAATGGACTTTTCCTTAAAACAATCTATTTAAAACCATCAGCAAGAATCATATGTAGTGGAGACAAACTAGAACCATTCCCAATAAGATCAGAAGTGAAACAAGACTGCCCAGTATCACCATTACTATTCAATATTGTATTAGACATGTTAGAGATTAAGGGAATTAGAGAAGGTCATGAAGAAACCAAATTATCACTCTTTGTAGATGATATGATGGTATACTTAGAGAGCCTTAGAGAATTAACTTTAAAACTACTAGAAACAATTCACTACTTTAGTAAAGTTGCAGGATACAAAGTAAATCCATATAAATCATCATCACTTTTATATATTACCAACAAAATCCAGCAGCAAGAGATACAAAAAGAAATTCCATTCAAAATCATTGTTGATAGTATAAAATATTTGGGAATCTATCTGCCAAGGGCAAGTCAGGAAATATATGAACACAACTACAAAACACTTTCCCCACAAATAAAGTAAGATCTAATTAGTTGGGAAAATATCAATTGCTCAAGAGTAGGCTGAGCAAATATAATAAAAATAACAATGCTATCTAAATTAATCTACTTATTTATGTCATGCCAATAAAACAGAAAAAAAAATTGTAACAAAGTTCATCTGGAAGATCAAGAATTTGAAGAGAATTAATGAAAAAAAAATGCTAGCAAAGGTGGTCTAGCTGTGCCACACCTAAACCTATATTACAAAGCAGTGGTCATCAAAACCATTTGGTACTGGCTAAAGAATAGAGTAGTTAATCAGTGGAATAGGTTAGGATCCCAGGACAAAATAGTCAATAAATATAGCATCTAGTGCTGGACAAACCCAAAGACCCCAGCTTGTGGGATAAGAACTCAGTATTTGACTGGGAATTGCTGGGAAAATTGGAAACTAGTATGGAAGAAATTAGAGCTCAACCCACATCTAACACCACATATTAAGAAAAGATCTATATGGGTTCATGATTTAGACATAAAGAGTGATACTATAAGCAAATTAGAAGAACATAGGATATTCTACCTCAGATCTGTGCAGAAGGAAGGAATTTATGTCCAAAGAAGAACAGGAACTCATAAGTGAACACCAGATAAATAATTTAATTATATTAAGTTAAAAAAGGTTTTATACAAACAAAACTAATGCAGACAACATTAGAAGGGAAGCAATAAATATGGGACATCATTTTTACATTTAAGGATTCTTATAAAGACTCTATTTCTAAAATGTATAGAGAATTGACTCAGATTTATAAAGAATTCAAGCCATTCTCCAGTTGATAAATGGTCAAAGGATGTAGACAGAAAATTTTCAGATGAAGAAATTAAAACTACTTCTAACCATCTGAGAAGGTGCTCTAAATCACTGTTGATCAGAGAAATGCAAATTAAAACAACTCTGAGATATCACTATACACCTCTTACTTTGGCTAAGATGACAGAAAAAGACAAGGACAAATATTGGAGGGAATGTGGGAAAATTGGGACACTGATACATTGTTGGTAGAACTGTGAATGGATCCAGCCATTCTGGAGAGAAATTTGTAACTATGTCCAAAAAGTTATCAAACTGCATACCCTTTGATGCAGCAGTGTTTATATTGGGCCCATATCACAAAGAGATCTTAAAGGAAGGAAAGTGAACCACATGTGCAAAAATGTTTATGGTAGTCCATTTTGTAATGACAAGAAGCTGGAAACTGAGGGGATGCCCATCAGTTGGAGAATGGTTGAAAAAGTTATGGTATATGAATGTTATGGAATATTATTATTCATAAGAAATAATCAGGAGGAGGATTTTAGGAGGTCTGGAAAGACATGAACTGATGCTAAGGAAATGAGCAGAAATATAAGATTGTACATGACAACATCAATATTATATGATGATCAATTCTCATGAACATGACTCTTTTCAACAATGAGATGATTGATGCTAATTCCAATGATCTTGTGATGAAGAGAGCCATCTGTACCCAGAGAGAGGACTGTGGGAACTGAATGTGGATCACAACATAATATTCTCACCCTTTTTGTTGTTGTTCACTTGCATTTCATTTTCTTAATCATTTACTTTCTTTTTTATCTGATTTTTCTTGTACAGCAAGAGAATTGTATAAATATATTTATACATATTAGATTTAACATATATTTTAACATGTTTAACATATATTGGATTGCTTGCCATCTAGGGGAATGGGGGGGGGGGAAGGAGGAGAAAATCTGAAATACAAGGCTATGCAAAGGTCAATGTTGTCAAATTATCTGTGCATATGTTTTGAAAATAAAAGGCTTTATTAAAAAAAGGAAAAAAATTTTGGTTTTGACTTCTATTATTGAGCTCCACTATAGAGCAATACTGTACTGCTATAATATTTGATGAAATAATAAAGAAAAATGTCCCTTCAATTTACAAACAAAATAATTTTCTATAGCATTTCAATTAATCTTTATTTCTTTAATGTTGTATCAACTGATCATAAAATAGTTGTAATTCTGGCTTCCATTTCTGGACTATATATTTCCTAGTGGAAAAATCTCCTATCATTTCTTTCATTCCATTTTATTGGAGGTTTTATGTCATATGAGGAAGACAACAAAATGGGGGATTACTTATCTTGCAGATAAAAATTATCTTGTTTGTGTATATCGCATGATAGCATAGGAAATCCTGGCTGAGGAAAAGATTAATGAAGTCAAAACAAAGTATAGATTATTTTGAATTCATGTGTGTATATGGAAGTGTGCTGAAGTTGATATCCTTCATAATCCTATTGTTGAAACAAATTTTCTAGGTGTTAAGATCCAAACCATAATAGATTTTGCAAAACTCAGAATCTAAGATGTTTGAACTTAATAATTTTCAGCAAATACAGTTCTTTGTACCACCTACACTCTCTCTCTCTCTCTCTCTCTCTCTCTCTCTCTCTCTCTCTCTCTCTCTCTCTCTCTCTCCTCTTCTCTTTTCTCTCCTCTCTCTCTCTTCTCTTCTCTTTTCTCTCCTCTCTCTCTCTAACCTCTCTTTTTCTTTTTTTTCTTCTCCCCATCTTTTTCTGCCCCCTCCTTTCCTTCATCCCTCTACTTTGATCAACAACTGCATATATTAGTAATAATAATTGACCTTTTAAAATACATTATTATATATGTATTATCTCATTTTATGTAGCTGTCTTTGAGTTACAGGTAGGGATATAAAAAGAATGAAAAGGTTTGGCAAGAGGCAAAGGAGAACCATTTATATAGGACCCCTGAACAGTAAAGAGAGGATTTTACATTTGATCATGCTGGTGACATGGAGTCACAGGAGTTCACATGACCAGACATGCAAACTTGGATAACTGGAAGGAGAGTTAGGTCCTTGATAGAAAGAATAAAATTAGGAAGAGGAAAGAACTTGAAGGGAAAGCTAATAGTTTCAGTTTGGTATGTGTTAAATTAAAGATGCCTGTAGGATATTTGGATTGAGATATCCAAAAGACAGATACAATGTAAAACTAAAGAGAGTTTTGAAATGTGTAAATATATCAGCATAAAGATGTTATTAAATCTATTGGATCTTATGAGATCTACAAGTTAAATATCACAGAGAGAGAAGAAGGCCACCTTGGACAATTTCCACATTGAAAGAGTATGACCTAGGCGAAGGTCTAGGAAAGGAGATTAAAAATGTGAAGGCAGATATGTAGGAGAAGAACTAAGAAAGAACAGTGTCATAGAAAGCTATAGAGAAGAGAATTATTAAGAAAAAATGGGAGATTGACAATGTCAAAGGCTTCAGAAAAATAAAAAAAGTGGAGGATCAAAAGGAAAGGTCATTAGATTTGTCAACTGTGAGATCATTTAAAACTTTGGACAGAGAACTTTTGAGTCAAAAGTTTTGAGTGAGTAAAATCTCTCTTCCCCTTTTCTTCCTCCCCCTTACCATGATTGACAGACATGAGAAGGTTTCAATCTATGGTGTTAGAATGTCTATTTAAGTGAAATTGCAGTTCCATCAAAGTATCCAAGTAATCTAAATTAATTTTAATAACAAAATTGCTGTATGCCAATTATTTTATTTTATCACCAAATCGAAATCATTTTGAAAACAAGTGATAATGTAGATTATGTTTGGTCAATGATTTGACTCACTACTGCCAGACACCCAGAGACTTTTCTGATGCCTTAAGAAATGGAGATGCTCTGGATTGTCTTGCAGAGTATAAATAAAGACAGTCTTCATCTGGAGACATTCTGAGTA
Source organism: Sminthopsis crassicaudata (assembly GCF_048593235.1). Taxonomy (NCBI): domain Eukaryota; kingdom Metazoa; phylum Chordata; class Mammalia; order Dasyuromorphia; family Dasyuridae; genus Sminthopsis; species Sminthopsis crassicaudata. The sequence goes on along the minus strand of NC_133618.1, from coordinate 172,657,405 downwards.
TGGGCCCTGCATCAGAATGTTGTCTAGTGGCCAGCCAACATTAGTTGGAAGATATTCACAAGAATGCTGAATTGTTTTGGTAACAGAAACAGCCATTAGGACATAGAATAACTACAATCTGAACTGATGGTAGAAGTGCTTGCACCAATGAAATGAGAGTGCTTTTGAAACATTAAACATGTCTCTTTTCTTAGTCTGGTGAATACAAACAACTTTCCTTTCAAGGATCAAAAATGAAATTTCTGCCATAAAATGGAAACAGTAACCAAGATGAATATGCATGTATTTCTACATGTATAGATTATATGCATGTTCACATGCTCTTTCTCTTTATATGGACTTTAGTAATGTTATAAATATTTACCCACATTAATCATGCTCTATGTGGGTTCATGTTTAACTTTATTTTGTCACTGACCTTTCCTTCATGATGTTATCCTTTAGAGAATCAAATCTTTAAACTCCTGTGATAGGTTGTATGTAAATGCGTATAGGCATATATATTCTTTCTCTTCATATAAATGTTTATAGCACAAAATATCTACAGAGACTGAAAGAGCCCACAAACACCTTGTTAAAGTGCCATACACATAAAGGTATTTAACAAATAAGTTGATATTAAGATATGTAAAATAGCCAACATGGATGAATCCTTTAATGACACATTGTTCCTTATCTTAAGTTAGTGTGAATAGTGAGAACATGAAAAGTTTGGTCTGATTACATGATTATCTAGCTTCTTGCTGAGAAGGGAAAGAATTATTTAATAATGTGTGTGTGTGTGTGTGTGTGTGTGTGTGTGTGTGTGTGTGTGTGTGTGTGTGTATGAGGGGGAAGGAGGAAGGGAAGGAGGAAGAGAAGAAGAGAAGCAGGGAATGGAAAGAGAAAGATAGGAGATTGTCTTCACAAACGACAGATGTTTTTTCTTTCCTTTTATCCTGTATATTTCTAGTTGAGAAGCAGTTGCTTTAAACATTAAGTAATGTTTATTTTGATTTTAATAAATTTATATTAGGAAATATAGTTAAAATCCTTCATCTTCAAAAAGAAGAAAACTAACTTTCAGGAAGATCAGAGGATGTTGGATTTCTGATTTATTTGCTCAAGGAAACTGATTACTTAGACAAATCTATCTTCCTTTCTCACTGTCAGGTTTTATTCATGTTAATTACTATTATTTTCTAAATAATATCTTTCTAATATTATCTACCTTTATCAAGGACTTCCTAATGAAAGGTCATTTTTCCCCCCCCTGAGGCTGGGGTAAAGTGACTTGCCTAGGTCACACAGCTAGGAAGTGTTAAGTGTCTGAGATCAGATTTGAACTCCGGTGCTCCTGAATTTAGGGCTGGTGCTCTATCCACTGCGCCATCTAGCTGCCCTGAAAGGTCATTTTTTGCCATGTTGAAAAGCTAGAAGGAATATTATTAGAATCAAATTTGAAATATGAAACCTCAATTCCTGGTCAACTTAATATTTATTATTTTAATAGTAAGTTTCTTGTGCCTCGTTACTGTTTTCATATTCATAATAGCAAAATATATTTCTCTTTGTGAATACTTTAAAAGGACTCATCTTTACAATGATCTGAGGTACCAACATAGGATTTAGTACTGATAAGAAGCTCAGAGATAGGTCAATACAAACTTTTCACTTTACAGATGTTCATAGACATGAAATGCCTTCCACAAATTCAAGCAGCATATAGTAGGACTAAGATGTAAACTCTGGCTCTCTGACTCCAGTTGAATGACCTTTCCATTATACAACTGCCTATTATAGCTAATTTGCAGGTATTTCCAAGAGCCTCTGATAGAGTACAAGTGTAGCACCTTGAAAGTACAAAAAACTCACTTATTAGTATGCACTAACAAATCACAACAGATTAGTCACATAAAAGTAGGACACATTGATTGAATTTTGAGGGTGGCAAGAATATAATTCAGAGAATAGAGCCCTATTCACAGAAAACAGGTCTGAGTGAAGGATTCTGAGTAACTAGGGTAAATGATAGAGAAATACAAAGTATAAAGTGCCTGGAAGGGGGTCAATACTAACCCACTGTTACATAAGCAAGAACTTCAATATAAATAAATCTCTGCTTCAGATTTTTTGTTGGTGAAAAAATCCATCATATTTCAGTTTATTTTTCTCTCTCAGTGGTATGATACATGAAGGTTCAAAAAGACTACCTATTAGCCATGTTACTTTTAAATCCATATTGTAGTATTGCTGCAAATCACATATTGGCTTTAGAATCAGCAAATTAGACTTTTCTTTCCTATTTACTACCTATATGACCATGGATAAGTTCCAGTCTCTATAAGATTGCTCTTCTTCATTTTCCAAAGGAAGGGATGACTAGAGGACCTTAGAGATCCCATCTAGCTCTAAATCCATAATTCTATCAATATTAGATGTGATTTGTTCTGAAAACTTCACCACTTTTTCAAGGCATTATAATAAGTTTCTGAAATGATAATGCTAGTTATGCTAAGGAGTAGGTTTATTTCCATTACCTAATTTTCTTGTCATATCCAATTACTAATTACAGAAATGAAGACATTTGAATTTGTATTATATTTATTTGTGTGTCTTTTAGCTCTACTTCTAGATTACAGAATCATCAGTTTCCATATCAGTTTAAAAAAATGTGGTTGAACTAAATCAGCGGTTCTCAATTTAGAGTCCAAAGAACATCATATTTTTTAGATATTTAATTTAATGTATTTCAACATAGTTTCTTTCCTTTGTAATCCTATGCCTTTTATTTTATGCCTTTAAAAATTATTTTGAGACAATACCAAGGGCTTCTCTAGACTGCCAAAGTAATACACACATTAGAAAGATTAAAAACTCTAAAGATAATTTCTATGATTATTTTCAATGTTTCCATTTTGACTGACTTTGTATTCCTAGTACATGATCTAGTGATTTGTAGCAAAATTGAAATTTAGTTGCCTATAATCATTTGGATATGTATATATAATATAGGTAAATATTTAGTCATATTCTATATATATATATATATATATATATATATATATATATATACACATATATATGTATATATGTATATACCCATTATTTATTTGAATTTCAAAAATGTTCCTAGTGAGGCTTTTTCTCACATAAAAGACTTAAAAAGAAATACTAAACATAGGACAATTGCAGACAGTGCTTTCCCACTTCAAGAGAATTTGTTGTAGTTCATATAGTGGTAAAATGCAAAGGGAAATAGCTGGATAGCTGAGAGTTTAAAATTAGGATTGTCCAGATCCTGTTTACAGAATTGGACTTAATATTTCTTATATATGAGTTAAAAGAAGATATTTAAATCTTTAACTTGTTCTTCCTCAGAAGAATAAGTCATTAATCTTTGAACATAAATCTTTTCTCCATGTAAATGAGTAATGTTAATCCATGCCACCCACTCCATAAAGTAGATAATGCAGAAGAGTGAGGGGATATATGAAGTGTTGCACATGGCACAAAAAGTGCCTAATCACAGGGTGTGTATTCTATGAAATGTTCAGAATGCATTTCAATAGAGTTAAAAGTCATTGTAGAATGGATTATGAATTGCTTGTCACATACTTTTAAAAATAAGAGAGCGTAGGCTATTTCTATATAATTAATCACTTTGAAAGCTAGATTCTAACAAAGTTCTTGAGGATTACTTTTTTTGTACTTATTCATATCAGGGTTATAAAGTCAAATGGATTAAACAATGACCCAAAAGGTATATATATCCAGCAGTATTTATTGGAAACTCATCTATTTATGAGAGTAGTGTTTGGCCAAGTGTGTTCATTTGTACTAAGTGCATGTTCTTTTAAAAAATATTTTATGTACGCCTTTTGCAAATATCAATTTAATTTTCTAGTAACCCAATCTTCAATAAAGCTTTCTTAGAACAAAGTCTATAGTTAAGAAAAACAATTCAAAACAATGATGTTAGGCAGTTAAGGCTTCACTCTACCCCTATAACAAGAGGCAAGATATATGCATATTCACTAGACCACTAGTGTGGAGGTTCCTCATTTCATTGTTCTAACTTCTGTCTTTTTGTAGTTTGCTTTCATATTATTGTAGTAATTGTGCATTATTTTTCTTCCTTCTACTTCAATTCACATCAGTCTTCCCAAATTTATTTGTTCTCTTCATATTCAACATTTTCATATTATAACAATATTCTATTTTATTCATTTACCACAATTTGGTTTTGTTGTTGCTATATTGTTTCCAATTGTGTTCAACTCTTTGTGAGCCCATTTGGAGATTCTTTGGCAAGGACACTGGAGTAGTTTATCATTTCTTTCTTCAGCTCATTTACAGATGAGGAAACAGAAGCAAATAGAGTTAAGTGACTTGGCCAAGGTCATAAAGTTAAGTATCTGAGACCAAATTTTAACTCAGGAAGATGAATCTTCCTGACTTCAGGCCTGGTGCTCTATCCATTGAGATACCTAACACTACACATTTGATAGGCATTACCTTTATATAAAATGTTGCTTATTAGTGATGCAGATTATCTTGAAAAGTTGTGCTCTGACTCTGGGCCTAAGTAAGTTCTCTTATTTGCAAATTGATTTTAATGATGTCCTATATATTTATTCCCCCTTATCCATAAACTCAGCTTGTAAATATGCTTAAGCATTTTTATCTCTAATCTGGAATATTTGGTTTTAGAAGATTATATACCATTCTACAGGAGCTAGCAGAGAGAATCAAACTCTGGCTGAATTGGTGAAACACTAACATTATCCCTTGATTAAATAACTATTTACCAGTAACTGTAAAGCTGTAAAATCAGTATCTAATCTGGATAAATATGTTTCTTATTGCAGTATAGGAAGATGATGAGCCAAATTCAGGAGTAGTTCAAATCATTCACTTCAGAGGCCACTTTCCCTAGTTTCTGTTCAAGTTGGAGAATAGGGTTAGATACCAAATTTGTTAGGGTTCTGCTGGTGTTAGGTTAGGTTGATTAGCTTCCTCTCTTGCAATCTTTCCAGATCCTGCATCACCCACAAATTCAGTTTCCAAATGTATCTATCTAAAAGTTGCTGTTCTATCACCTCCTTCATCATATGTCTGCCACCTCTGGTGGATTTTCCTAGCAATTCCCATCATTGCTAGAGACTTTAATGGAACCCCAGGATCACTCCAATCACACAATTATACTTGAGCACTTTTGTCTCAGAATACTCAGTCATTTAAGATTGCAAAGGAAAAACAAAGACTGCACAGAAACACATGGTATCTGAGTGGGATAAACAATAGCTTATTCTTTTCCTACCTCAGAGCTTATAATAGTCCTTGATTTACTCCCCACCAAAAAAATTTTTTAATAAAAATAAAAAAATAAAAAAGTGAGAGAATAGTAGATTCTCCCATTTCTATGTACTTAAATCTGTCTTAGTACATTGAGTCATTAATTTTTTTTCTAGTTCCATAGCCAAATAGAAAACTTTTAATTTTCATAAAATGCCAATCCCTCAGTCACAAAGGGAAAAAATGATTTCCATTTGGAGTTGAAACAAGTTGGGACATTTCTAGGCATAGTCTATGTAACCCATCAGGAAGGGCAAATCTGAGAATGATGTAAGGATCAGGTCATTGTTGACCAGTTTCCCCACCACAACACCAGTATACAGAAAAAGATACTTAAACTAAGCTGAGATGATTTTTTTCTGTGTATTTTCAATATCTTTCCTTTTGATATCTAGCATTTTATAGCTTTGTTGACTATAGCATCACTTTAAGATGATATAAAAAAGTTGATGATGACTCTGATTCTTATCCTGGGTCATAATAGAAACCCATAGCTCATCATTTTAGGAACATAGCTTATATTTTTCTTAGATATGTTACTGAAAATTTGCACACATTGAAGCTCATATGCCATTTTCCACCTACTCACACAGTTCAGTATTTTTACAGTTTATTCTGTCAGTTAAGAGAACCAAAAGAATACTATACTATCTGTAAAGTCAGAGATTCCACTCTACTCTCTGTCTTTCTTTTCATTTATAAAAATTCTAATACCAGTCAGGATTTCTGTTGGCTACACTCTTTTTCCTAGAGAATTGTCTTTTGGGGCAGTTAGATGGAGCAGTGCATAAAGCACCAGCCCTGAAATCAGGGGGACTTGAGTTCAAATCTGGTCTAGGTACTAATCACTTCCTAGCCATGTGACCCTGGACAAGTCACTTAGCCCCAATTGCCTCAGCAGAGAGAGAGAGGAGAGAGAGAGAGAGAGAGAGAGAGAGAGAGAGAGAGAGAGAGAGAGAGAGAGAGAGAGAGAGAGAGAGAGAATGAGAATGAATTATCTTTTTATTATTACCATTTACTTTGTGTCTTTTAGCATGTACTCTCTATATAAGAAATCATTGTTCCCTATTTTCTCATGGCTCAAAGTTTGAGAATGTCTCTTTTTAAGCCTTTGGCAGGTAACTCAAAGCTTGTCAGAATCCTTTTAAAGTGTAAATAAATTATGTCCCTAGGTTTCTAATTATGTATATGGTGTATAATAAATCTAATGTATTCTATTTCATTTGGATGATTTAGTTTAAAACATTATATCGAGTGAGGCCTCTTTTTGTAAGGTATTAATGATAACCATAGCAGGAGGCAGAGTAGCAATTTAATGCCTTCATGGAACATAAAAGTCTTAACAGGTAAAACAAATATGTATACAGATAATTAGAAAACAAATTATAATTTAAGAGCCTTGTAAATCTTAATATGTTATAAACACACAAAAAATAGTATTAGTACTAACAGAGTCTAATAAAGTAAAACTGAAAGATTTAAGCAAGAGTCTATCCATAATTACAACTAGTAGAGAATATTTTGTGGAAGAGATGGCATTTAGGGAAACATACATTTTCCTCATGGAAATCATATTGCACATCTTAAAATAGGCTACACTTATCTGAGAAAATAAGCTATTCTGGGATCATTCCTTCTAATGGATAAAGTTCAAACTAGTTTTGTTACAGAGAGATTACATGAAAGCATTTAGTAAAGAAATCAATCATTGCTAAGAGCCAACATGGCTTTAGGAAGAAAAGCTTAAGCCAGACAAACATTATTTTATGACATGCTTATGAAATTGTCAGATCAGAAAAATGCCACATAACATATTGTCTTTATCATGCATCATTTTCTTAGATATTTCAATATAATTTGGGTTTATATAAGAGCAAACCTAAAATTCAATATTTTTAAATAATACTTTGGTTTTAAGTAATTTGTTTCATAAAGCTGAATAAAAAAGAAATAGCTTGCATATTATGTAAAGCATAAAATTGTAAAGTTATCTATATCACAAGTAAGAAAAGTAAGGCATATTTTTTTTTAACATCCTTCCTCAATGGCTTTTAATCTTCCAATGTTCAGATTACAACACCCAGACCATAGATGATACCCAGAGTAGCATGTAGAATTTTGCCACCATATTTGAAAAAAAAAAAAGTATTAATTAACAAACTGAATTTGTCTACAGTATGTTTAAAAGGGTAAGGGAACTTGGAAACTATGACTTGTGAAGATCTATGGAAGGAACTCATGGTATTTCTGTTAGAGATTTATGGAAAAACACTATAGCTAATGTCAGAGATTTTAATAGTTTTGTGAAATTAGGGATTCAATTTTCTTCTTGGCTATAAAAAGCAGAATTATGAGCAAGAGGTAGGTGCTACAGCAAAATAGATTAATTAGGTTTCCTCACCATTAACAATATCCACAAGTGGAATGAGTTACTTTACGTGTCAAAAAGTTCCATTTATTGGAAGTCTTTAAAAAGACACTTAGTGACCAGTTGTTTGGAATATTAAAGAGAAGTTATCTATGAGCTTCCATATACAAGAGCCTATTATTCTTTCAACTAAATTGGCCTGTTTTATCAATTTTCCATTAGTTTGGTGATTAATGTAGAAAATCATTTCATGCTCACACGAGCTTACACAGACATTTTAGTTTACTTATATAGAGAGGTTCTCTTTTATGCACTATAAGACATTTCAACAAATAATTATATATCAGAATGATTTTAATTAATACTGTGTGGTATATACACATATATACATATATTAATATATGTATACATACACACATTACATAAACATTTTCAATTTATCTTTTACATTATTTGATTTTAATTCCTTAAATTTATAAGAAAAGTTTAATTGAATATGACAGGAATTTTTAAAATGGACTTTATTTTTAAACTGAATTGCCAAATGTTTTTTATGCCTACTAGCTAAATAATTCTAAATTCTTCCTGAAGGTAAAGAATAAGAATTTATCCTTAAGTTTTTCTTGATCTGAATTGCCTTGGGAAAATCAATTTTTGCCATATACCTTCCATTGCATTTTCCTTACTGATGTTTTGAGAAATCTAAATCTACTGACTTTTTACTGTAAGATTAAAAGCCTGCACAGAACTTCAATTTTAAAATATAGTAGTATATACTTTTATGTTTGCCATGAGAAATAGGGCATAACTTATAGTTGCTGGGTTTTTTTTTCCCAGTCTAACTATTTTTTGTGAACAAATTTTCATTTTCACTGAACAAATCTCTCAATAATTGCTATTATTTGCAGAGTTCTGAAAAAATTTGAAAATCAGGCTTAGTAGTGAAGATTCATACATTCAGTGAACCATGATAAATCAAAGCTTATGAGTGGTATAACTAAAAGCTACATTATTTAAGGTTCATAAAATAAAATGAAGGGATTTTTAAATAAAACAAATTGATTCTGTATCTGAGTTAAAATGTTGGGAATTAATAATGAAGTTAACTACTGTAACACTGTCATAAACAGTTGTCATAGTCACACTAAGGAATGTCAAAGTCAATTTTATCATTCCTGAATTTTTATTAATATATAGAATCATGTTTTGAAACAGTTTCGTTTACCCACTGTATAACATAGTAGTTGAAGGCAGAACTTCAAGGCAGAAGATTCTTGCATCTGCCCATGTATTTACATGAGCAATTTACTTAAGCTCTCAGCTCTCAGGCAATTCTTTAAGATTTAAAGCAACAATAAATTAAATTCTTCCTGACCCCAAAGTCAGCTTTCTTTTTTATTCTTTTAAATAGTTAAATTTTTTTTCATTTATATGAAAAGATATTTTTAGCATTGATTTTTTTTAATAACCTGGGAAGAAAAACAAAAATGAAAACAGTTTACACTCATTTCCCAGTGTTCCTTCTCTGGGTGTAGCTGATTCTGTTGACATCATCATCGTTGTTGAAATGTATAATGATCTCCTGGTTCTGCTTATTTCACTCAACATCAGTTCATGTAAATCTCTCTGTATTCATCCTGCTGGTCATTTTTTACAGAAAATAATATTCCATAACATTCATATACCACAATTTACCCACCCATTCTCCAACTGATGAGCATCCATTCATTTTCCAGTTTCCATCCACTATAAAAAGAGCTGCCACAAACATTTTGGCACATACAGGTCCCTTTCCCTTTTTTTGTATTTCTTTGGGATATAAACCCAGTAGTAGCACTGCTGGATCAAAGGGTATGCACAGTTTGATAACTTTTGGGGCATAATTCCAGATTGCTCTCCAGAATGGTTGGAGTCTTTTATAATTCCACCAACAATGTATCAGTGTACCAGTTTTCCCACAGCCTCTCCAAGATTCATCATTATTTTTTCCTGTCATGTTAGCCAATCTCACAGGTGTGTAGTGCTATCTCAGAGTTGTCTTAATTTGCATTTCTCTGATCAATAGTGATTTGGAATACTCTTTAATTTGAGTGTAAATAATTTCAATTTCATCATCTGAAAATTGTCTGTTCATATCCTTTGACCATTTATCAATTGGAGAATGGCTTGATTTCTTATAAATTTGAATCAGTTCTCTATATATTTTGGAAATGAGGCCTTTATCACAACCTTTAACTGTAAAAATATTTTCTCAGTTTGTTACTTCCCTTCTAATCTTGTTTGCATTAATTTTTTAATTGATGTAATCGAAAGTTTCTATTTTGTGATCAATAATGATCTCTAGTTCTCCTTTGGTCACAAATTCCTCCACAAGTCTGAGGTACACTATCCTATGTTCCTCTAAATTATTTATGCTCTTGTTCTTTATGACTAATTTATGGACCCATTTTGATCTTATCTTGGTATATGGTGTTAGATGTGGGTCCATACCTAATTTCTGCCATACTAATTTCCAGTTTTCCCAGCAGTTTTTGTCAAATAATGAATTCTTATCCCAAAAGTTGGGATCTTTGGGTTTGTCAAACACAAGATTGCTATAGTTGTTCACTATTTTGTCCTGTGAACCTAACCTATTCCACTGATCAAGTAGTCTATTTCTTAGCAAATACCAAAAGGTTTTGGTGACTGCTGCTTTATAAGATAGTTTTAGATCAGGTACAGCTAAGCCACCTTCATTTGATTTTTTTTTTTCATTAATTCCCTTGAAATTCTCAACCTTTTGTTCTTCCATATAAATTTTGTTGTTATTTTTTTCTAGGTCATTAAAATAGTTTATTGGGAGTCTGATTGGTATAGCACTAAATAAATAGATTAGTTTAGGGAGTATTGTCATCTTTATTATATTTGCTAGGCCTATCCAAGAGCACTTAATGTCTTTCCAATTATTTACATCTGACTTTATTTTTGTGGCAAGTGTTTTGTAATTTTGCTCACATAATTCTTGACTTTCCTTTGATAGATAGATACCCAAATATTTTATACTATCTACAGTTATTTTGAATGGAATTTCTCTTTATATCTCTTGCTGTTGGATTTTGTTGGTGATGTATAAAGCTGAGGATTTATGTGGATTTATTTTGTATCCTGCAATTTTGCTAAAGTTGTGTATTATTTCTAATAGCTTTTTAGTAGAATATCTGGGGTTCTCTAAGTATACCATCATATCATCTGCAAAGAGTGATAGTTTGGTTTCCTAATTACCTACTCTAATTCCTTTAATCTCTTTCTTGACTCATTGCCGAGGCTAGCATTTCTAATACAATATTGAATAGTAATGGTGATAGTGGGCAATCTTGTTCACTCCTGATCTTAATGGGAAAGGTTCCAGTTTATCCCCATTACATATGATGCTTACTGACAGTTTTAAATATATGCCCCTGACTATTTTAAGGAATAGTCCATTTATTCCTATACTCTCAAGTGTTTTTAGTAGGAATGGATGTTGAATTTTATCAAATTCTTTTTCTGCATCTATTGAGATGATCATATGGTTTTTGTTAATTTGATTATCAATATGGTCAATTATACTAATGGTTTTCCTAATATTGAACCAGCCCTGCAATCCTGGTATAAATCCTACTTGATCATGGTTTATTATTCTGGGGATAATTTTCTGTAGTCTTTTTGCTAATATCTTATTTAAGATTTTAGCACCAATATTCATTAAGGAGATTGGTCTATAATTTTCTTTCTCAGTTTTCAACCTACCTGGTTTAGACATCAGTACCATGTCTGTATCATAAAAGGAATTTGCTAGGACTCCTTCATTCCCTGTTTTTTCAAATAGTTTATATAAGATTGGGGCTAATTGCTCTTTGAATGTTTGGTAGAATTCATATGTAAATCCATCTGGTCCTGGGAATTTTTTCTTAGGGAGTTGATTAATAGCTTCTTCTATTTCTTTTTCTGAAATGGGACTATTTAAGCAATTTACTTCCTCCTCTGTTAATCTGGGAAGCCTATATTTTTGGAAGTAGTCATCCATTTCACTTCGGTTATCAAATTTATTGACATAAAGTTGGGCAAAATAACTCATTATTGCTCTAATTTCCTCTTCATTGGTGGAGCACTGATTTTTAAAATAAAATTTTGAGTTCCAAATGTTTTCATTCTCTTTGGTTTTTTTCCTTCCCTCCTCCCTGAAATGGGAGGGAATTTGATATGGGATATCAAAATGGTGAAAAGAGTTAAGTCAATCACAGTTGATAGTCGTATAGAATTGCTATTATTGTGTATATTATGTTTTTTTTTTACTTCACTTTGCCTCAGTTCATATATGTCAATCACCTTTCTATCGCCTTTATAATATCACCTTTCCCAGCAGTGAGGACTACTTTGAAATAAGGCCAAAAAAAATTTATTGATTGATGCAGTGTGATTGTAGGAACTCCTAAAACACTATTCAACAGAATGTGAGTGAAGGAGGCAGGTGGTGGGAATAATCTGGGTTGAAACTGGAAAGGGATGAGAAGTGATAAAACAAAGGTCAAGAGGCTCAAAGGGAAAGGAGAGTGAAAAGATAAACTGGTTAACTAGTATAGGTAAACTTTTGAATGGAAGAATATGAATACAGAGTAGAGGTGATAAAATGGGAACTCAAGAAGGACTAGAATGATTAGAGTTGTCAGTGAGAATTTTGAGACCAGACATGATAGAATTTTTTCTAGTTTGGGAGTTCTGAGCTTAAATAAAGCTAAAACATAATTCAGTGCCCAAGTAAATCCTAGAACCAATATGCTGAGTCCCAAGGTTCAGTTCTAATGGAAATAATCCAGATTTTCTAAGAAGGGGTAAAGTAGTCAAGGTCAGAAAAACAAAGTTAAAGTTTCTCTACCAATCCGTATTGGGATATGGCCAATGAGAGGATGCTGCACTTCTCTTATAGATGAAAAAAAGACCCAGTTTAAAAAAGGAAAGAGTGGAGGATGTGAATAGGGGAAAGATGAATATTACTTTCAGAAAAAAAGAATTTAAAAAATATAGATTGTAGAGATGAAATACCTGTGGATAAGGATGAAATCCAGAATATAACAGTTCCTCTTCAGTTAAAATAGGCTGAAAGAATAGCCCTTCAGAGTTTAGAAGGTTAATGAACTGGATTTTTGAGAAGACATGGTTATGTATACTGAAATCCATTAGATCTTAGTGCAGACACTAGAGCCTACCATGGAGGGTCAGCAGAGTAGATGACAAATCCTAGTACAAGCCCGGTAATCAGTTAAACACTGGATAATGCCAAATGTAGTATATGATAGAGTAGAGAAAACTGTGGTTGATTTATTCAAAATACAATCATTAGCCAGGGTTGCTCTTCACCAGCTCCTGTGTTAAGCAATTTATTAATACTTTACCTGACAGTTTTCCATGGAGTATCATTACTATAACTATCAGTGTAACTATCATTGTGTAGGAATATGTCCATTTAGATTGTAAACTTGAAAATAGAGGCTGTGTTATATCTCTCTTCATGATGCTATTGCTTAGTACAATACTTTGAACAGAGTAGATACTTCACAAGTATTTGAATTGAATCTAATCAAACCTTTGTCTGTAGAGATTCCATTCCAGGTAGTCAGGGAATTGAAGTTAGCTGAGATGAATCAATAACATATAAGACAGTTATAATTAAGAGTTATTGTAAATTGTGTGGCACCAACTCTTAAGTGCTATAGGGCCACTGAGGAAAAAGATCAATGATCTTGAGGCATTGAAGCTATATTTAGATTAATAGTTAGATTCTATTTCCTGCCTATAGGTTTAATACATATAGAGCACTTTGTTAAATGCTTAGGGGAGATGCAAAAATTGAATTATTCATACCATCTACTCTATTAAACTTACAATGTCTCATACAATTATGTCAAATTTATAAAATTCCTGGAAAAAGGGACAATTACCATTAAAAGTTATGATTCTATGACATGTTCTCATATGAAAATTAACATTTTATGATTTATAAATAATATTCAAAAAATCATATTAAAATAAAAGCCCAGCTTCTAACTCAAAATTAAAAATATTTAGAAAATAAAGTGGAGGGTCTGGGTAATAATAGAGACAGCTCATGTTATCTCTTACTAAAACAGTTCCTTAATTAGTGTAAATAATTGGCATTCTACTTACTGAGAGAGCTGAATTTAATTTTTTTTTTTTTTGGTAAATGATATTAGAAATGAACATGTCCTATCTCTCAAAGTATGTTTTTAATAAGCTGATATTTATGAGTTGTATTTTTCCTTGGTATATTCCATAATCTTTTGTATCAAACCAAATAAAAGTCACTTGTTTTTTATGAAGCCAATGGTCTATATTTTATTAAGAATATGAATATTATAAAATAGTATTTTCTCATATTTTTATGGAAACAGTGATATTTCTCTATTATAAAATATGGGAGAGTTGAGTAGTTGCTTTATTTCTTATAGTTGCCTCCTAAACCTGAAAGTATCTTTTTTACTATTGATTTTGGCTGAAAATATTTGAAACATATGAATTTGAATACTACGATATATTTAGTTACACTAAATCCAAAATCAGATCACTTCATTTTTTCATTGAGTTTGATAAAGATACATTATTTTAAAGGTTCTACTTGTTAATTCCACTTTTGTTTTGAATTTCCCCCTCCCTAAATTTATTATAATAATCAACTGAAATAAAATGACACTTGATAAATGTAGGCTTAAGATGTGTTTATGATAATTGCTAATTATTGCTATTGATGTTATTGTTTTTAATGGAATGATATCAAGCTAACATTTTGGCCATAGAGAAAATGTTTTCTAACATTATTCTAGGTAAAATTAGACAGTGGGCCATTCTGACCTGAATGTCCTATCACTTAGATTATGTTTACCTACATTTAGCTCTGATCCAAGTAAATGTGATTAATACAAAAATAGATGAAAACTTGTTCCTAATCCTGCTGTACCCTAGGACACATGAAGGACTAAAGCAATTTGAAACTCAATAGTAATTATGTTCAACATTTAGAGGCTAATGTGACTCTTCAGAGTCTCAGTAACACATTTAGAACTCAGCTACTGATGTTGGTGGGCAAGTTTTATTGAAAATATAATCCAAAACTATTGTGAGACCATGTGGATAAGGATGTCATATTCTTGAACTTTATCTGCAATCTCATAGTTTCATTTGATAATTGTAAAGCAAAATATTGCTTATACCAACAAGAACATTTTCTTAAATACAAACTACTAAAATCTTTTCAGGTTGTTCAGAATAATCTGGTATATTTATTTGTGAAAATATTAGAACTTTTCTTTATAAAGGAAGTTCTTTTATATGAAATTTGCACAATGTTCTTGTTCTCCAAAAAAGTTTGCTAGGTAAGTTATTTTATACTGAGAGTTATAATACAAATTCATGCAGGGAAAAGTGAAATGGACAAGGAGTTCAAAAGCTGCAGCTCACTTTCCCAGCAGTTTCTCCAGGGAAAATGACATCATGTCTTGACCAGGCTGAATCAAATTTTCACACAATGAACAATTCAGACAAAACAAATTACTTGATGTCATTTTCCATTCAGATGATGTTACCAGGCTTCTTGATGGATATTTACTATCCATTAGTGTTTTAGATCTGTTTTGGTATCCACAATCTTCATATTAATGATACCCACGGCAATAATAACAAACAAAGCTGGGTTGTCAGAAATTATTTTCTGGTGGCATCTAGTGCTTCACAACTTGTTCCTTTACACGCATAAGCTGGCCTGCAGAATTAGAAATTTATGTTCTGGTGACTTATAATATCAATTCCATTCTAGGTTAGACCTTATTTTTTCTAATAGATTTTGGGTAGATATTGAAGTGCATTGATGGCTAGCCTTCTTCAAGAAGAATTGAGTTCAAGTCCAGAGCCTGACACAATAGCTGAGTGACCATGTGCAAATCACTTAACCTCTCATTGCCCGAGACAACCCTTTAATAATTCCTTACACTGATAAAATCACATGAGAACGTGTGTGCACACATGCATACACAATATATATGTGATTAATGACTTGGAAAGCTGGGAAATCAATGCTTATGTGAAATAGCAGATAATTATCTCTTTAAAATGGTTGATAAAGAGACATAATGAAAAAAATTATGAGGGAAATTAATTATATTAATTATGGGGAATGAATAACTTTCTTTGGGGAAACATTTGGGAACCATATGCTTTGCAGTTGTGGCAGAGAGGTAAATTTAGGAAGTCCATCTAAACTCAACATTTCAGTAATTCTGTGGCTTCTAACAATTTGGATCACTGCAGAAATCATATCTAACACTATTCTTTGATCCACTGTGATTCCTGTAATATTTAATAATCTCCATTTGTTCACAATGTCATCCAAAAACCAATAATATTCAACCAATATGTTTCTTGCACATCACTTTTAAAGATGATGGAAGAGCAGTGAATTGGTCTCAGTTTTCATTTTGTGTTAAAGCTTTTGAAAAAAAAAAACTGGCAGAAAAAGAGTCAGCCATGTACATGCCCCATATAGCATTAGTAATTTTTTTTCATCCAACAGAACTATAATTTTCCAGAGCAAGCACCAGCTAGAATCTAGATACATCAGGAGATTATATATAGTGAAAAGGAGAGGGTATGATTGATAACAAAGAAGAAAATGAAAAGCATGGCTTAGGAGCATAATAGTCCATGCCTATAAAGAATACCAGTCAGTTGTATGAGTCTTGTTTAATAGGTGTCAAATTGATTCAACACAGTTGCTCCAGCAAAGCATAATCTTAAGAAGCAAAACTTTTGAGCACCTCATGAAAGCAGGCCTCTGTTGTTTCATGCAAACCCATTCTTAGAACATGGGGAACATATAAAGTGTTACAAAACCCCAAGATTATGTGGCTTTATTTGAAGTAAACATTTCTTTCCCCAAACATCTTAGAGACTGTTATTTTTAAAGACTTCTTTTGCCAAGTTTTTAATTCTAGGTTTCTGATTATGTATTTTTTCATTTGAAGAAAAGTGGCTGAATTATTGTAGTATTTCATATTTATGACTTACAAAAATGATGAATTAGAGATATGTCTATATGTCATAGGGAAAATGGCAAAAAGTTATGAAATTAAATTTTAAAAATTGGCTCACTTTACAGATTAGTGAAGCAACTTTACAATGATTCCCCAACTTTCCTACCCCTTTTAAAACATGAATAGACTAAGCCATAATTAGAGTTAGTCACTGGAGCAGTTTGTGACATATTGAATAGAGCCCTAGGCCTAGTCAAGAAGACCTGAATTCTAATCTGGTCTCAGATACTTGCCAGCTGTGTGACCTTGGGCCATTCCTTTAATCCCTTTCTGCCTTATTCTCAGCTGCAAAACAGACATGACATTTTTAATTATTTTATTTTTAATTTATGAGATAAAAAGGCATGTAGATAATATAGAATAATAAAAAGATGACTGCACTTGTAATCACAAATCTTGTATATATAACTTATTATTCCATCATAATTGATCATCATATAGTCTTGTTGCTGTGTATAATGATTTCCTAGTTCTGCTCACTTCACTTAGCATCAGTTTGTGTAGGTTTCTCCAAGCCTCTCTGAAATCATCCTGCTGGTCATTTCTTACAGAACAATAGTATTCCATAGCATTCATATACCATAATTTATTCAGCCATTCTCCAATTGATGGGCATCCCCTCAGTTTCCAGTTTCTTCATGCATATATTTTGAAAATAGAAGGCTTTAACAAAAAAAATAAATAAATAAATAAATAAATAAATAAAAATATAAAAAGCTCTAATATCAACTAGTCAAGTATCTTGCTAGTGCTTATTATGAAATTTATTAAACAATATGTGCTCCTAAAAATGAATTCACCAATTAAGTATTGGGGGCAATTTTGAAATAAAGTCTAAGAAATAACTGTGCTCAATAAATTGAAAAAAAAATCAAAGTTGTTCTTAAAACAATATTGCTGTTTCTGTGTAGAATATTCTTTTGGTTTTACTCTATTTTGTCCAAGTCTATCCATATTTTTTTAAGATTACTGAACTCATTATTTGTTTTATCATAGTAATATTCCATCATAATCATATACCATAACTTATCCAGATATTCCCCAATTGATTGGCATCTCCACAATTTCCAGTTCTTTGCTACCACAAAGAGAGCTTCAAAAATATTTTTGAACATTTAGGTTCCTTTCCTTTCCCCATAATCATCTTTGGAAATAGACCTAGTAGTGATATTACTTGCTTAAAGGGTAAAAGTAATTTATTAATTCTTTGGACAACTTTCCTCAACAATTAATTAGTACTGTATTTCCACATCCTCTCTAATATTTGTAATTTTTCTCTTCAACCATTTTAAGGAAAATTTTAGATAGTTATAACAGATATTGGTGAGTTGGAGAGTATGCTGAGTAGGATAATAAGGATGATGAGTGAGGAGCTATGATGGTATACATTGTGGCCCATATGCAATTTAAAGAAACCTATATTCTACATAAGACAAACCTAGATATATAAAAAATTATTGGTAAAATTAATATATTAGAAATTGAAATATAATATGCATACAACAAATTGCTAATTCTGTGCTATCAAACACTATATTTCTCTCTCTAAAAATCCAGTCTGTAACCATGCAGCTCTCAACTTGTCTTGACTTAGGCAGTATTCTCTACTTACGTTAAGTTCTTAATTTATCACATTTGTCACAGTCGGATGTCTTGTCTACTTGCTCTCTTCCAAGTAACACTAAACCCACACTGAATCACCTCTCCTCCTAAGCTGCCAGGGGAATGTGGTTGGGGGAGATAATACTAAAATTTCCATTTTCATTCTGTGCATACATAGAAAAACAATCTTCCATCAAAAGGTAGAGTGGGGTGAGGTAGGGTGAAGGAAACTACACACAGGCTATCTCCATATTTCAATGAAATAATAGCTTTAAGGATGATTTAGAAAAAATTATATACTGGTCTCAAGTAGATATAATTTAATAATTTATCATTTTGTAATTATTGGTATTAAGTGAAAAAGTGTTGCAGCAAAATTGTAATGCTTCTATTTTCTAGCATAGAAAATTATGCTAATATATTACATATATGTGATAGTTATCATTGATCCTTTTTCATGAGGGTATGAATGGCCATGTATGTGTTTGATTTTAAATAGCTAAAAAGTATAAACTTTGCAAAGGTTTGATAAATAATAATATTAGAAGAGTGGCTTGCCCTTCTAGCAAATGCCTACTGTATTCATCTATAAAATCTCACCATACTTTTAAAATGCTGACATTTATCTAGATGCATGTATTTTAAGTATCCATTCAGCTATATTCCATTACATCTATTAATGATTCATTACAGTTTTCCTCCCCTTGTGTTTATGAACTTTTTTGTAGATAGCCAATATGTGGAATTTATGTTGGCACAAAAGTCTAGAAACCCATTCAGAAAGAAAGTAGAAGATTTTAGAATTCATCTTTAACATAATAAATATTCCCTCCTTCTGGTTAAATGGTACAAATATATTCTGTAAGTGATGCATGTTATCATTAAATTGAAATAGTACAAAAGGTCATGCCTGATACATTTAAATATTCATTTAATTTCTTTAAGCATCTATGCTGTTCTAATTGTTTAGCAATTTTACCTTTTATATCTGCTTTAAATTTTTGTAAATTAGTCACAGATTATATAATTATAACAAAAGTGTAGCCTCTCTACAACTTTGTGCAAGGCATACTGCCTGGTAATATGGAAGAATATTTTATTCAGATCTTTTATATGTAGGTGCTATTTTATCCTGCTTTATTTTATAATATGAACAAAGGCAAATGCAATACATTATCACCTATAAAACTGTAACACATGGTTTTACCTAAGGAAATTTTTGTTACTGATGAGCATTTGCAATTCATTAGTAATAGTATCATCCCATAATGTTTAATGAGACATTGCCTTTGGATTTCCTTGATTCACAATCTAACTTGCAATATGTCTTCTTTAAAATAGAAAAGATTGTATACACACATGCATATCTATTCAATTGAGTCAGCATTTTGCACTGGATTTGTCATGAGATGAGCAGATTCGAATTTTGGCTTTCCACTTTAAGTCTAAACCTTAGGCAAATCATTTCATCTCTCTGTGCCTCAGTTCATCATCAATAAAATGTGGATATTGGTAAACTAGGTGCCCTTTTGACTTCACCCATCTAATATAAAACTCTATGGCTAGAACAAAGGCAGAGACTTTTATATATAATATAGAATTTGCAGTAAAACTTGCCATATTCACCATTGATGTTTATATGTAGGTAGATAGATAGATATTGGTATTAAATCATTACCACTGTGTTTTATGCCTGTGCATCAATTAAGAAAGAGATTTTTTTGGAGACAGAAGTTGCTTTAAGATAAAGTGATTCTGAGGCAACAGAACCCTTGTCCAACTCTTCATGATTCAATTTGGGATTTTCTTGGCAAAAACACCATTCTCTAATTTACTTTACAAATGAGAGAACTGACTTGCCTAGGATTAACTGACTTGCCTAGAATCAAATATCTTAAAGTTGTCTAAAGTCAGATTTGAACTCAGGAAGATGAATTTTCTAGTATCCTATCTACTGTACCACCTAGCTTTCCCAATTTGCTATAATCCTACCTAAATGTATTTTTTCAGACTGGTGAGGGTAGAGCATAATAAAAGTATAATCTCCCTCACACAGGAAAATGTACTTCTCTAAATATATTTGAAGATTATTTTAGCCTTTGAGAGCTGCCATACTCTTTTCCAGCTTTTTGCTGAGCTTTCAGTGCATTTAGTCCTTTAATTTTTTTTCATCTGAACTACTTCCTAACTGCATTCCCAATTATATACAATTTCTTATGGCATAACTAGAATATAGAGGCTCAGGGGGTAGTGTACTATATTTGAAGACCTTATTTACTTTTAAAAAAACAAAATTCATTCACTTCATTCTCACAACGTATTAGTTATTTTGGAGATGATTACCCCACACTGTAGCGCATAATTATTTAATATCATGTTCAAATAAGCATTAAATCATTGTTGTCTTATGGTTTGCTTTTGATTTCTGTGTCAGCCTTTTCCTCCTATATTATATCAGGAGTTTCTCCATTTCTTCTATGTCATAGATATCTTTCAGAGGCAGGTGAAACCTAGTGATCTCATCTTAGAATAATTTTAATGCATAAATTAAAACATATAGGATTACATATTAATCTAATAATGCTACAATAGTTAACAGTATTTTTATATGTGTGTGTACACACACACACACACACACACACACACACACACACACACGTTAATTTTCACAGACTCCAGCTTAAGAAAATTTGCACTGGACTATATTTTTTTCATCCATCAGGCATATTTTAGGTTTGTGTTATATCACCAATGGTGCTTAGTCTGGTGGTGAAGCCCTTGTAGTCACTCATTAAATAAATTTTGTGGGTTAAATCATTTGAAGAGCTTAAATATAAGTGATTTCTTAAATATATTTAATAAAAAACTTCCAGTGAATAATAATCACCAGACTGGATTCTGAACAAATTAAATTTGAATTAACTATATATTTTGTGTTTTCCAGAGGGAGTAAAATATAGATCTAAATTTTTTTTTCCAACCTTGCTATAGAGATATTGCATCCAATAGTCTTACATATGCAGAATAAAGATATTAGTATTTTATTGTACTGGATCATAGTTTCATACTTTATTAAAATTTATTTTAAAAAATCCTGCCCTACAACTCAATTTATTTAGGGCTCAAATTAAATTCTTCTTTGGGTAAGTTTTATTATTTATTTTAATGTTGGGATTACTAGGTGAGAACTGAGGTTGTCTGGATGGTGACAAGGTGAGAATTCAGGTTTTCTGGACAATTACAAGGTGAGAACTCAGGTTGACTTGATAGAAGGAGCAAGCTCATTGGCTGGGGTGGTTCTTCCCAGAAGCCCTTGCATTATCCCACGCCCATTCTCTGGGAGGATAAAAAGAGACAGCACTGGGCGCAGAGAGCAGATCGGCCTGGAGAAGGATAAGAGCTGGAGGAGATTCAGAGCCAAGATTCAAGAAGAAAGACTCTGCATTGCATCAGGCTTGACGGGGCTCTCTGCAGGAAGGGAAGTCACTTCTTTGGACAAGAGTTAACAGCAACTGCCTGGAGACAACGGTTCGTTACAGGAAGAAGAATCTGTCTGAAAGATTTGAGTAGACACAGCAGATCTCTTCCCAGAGAGCGATCCGGCAGCTTCTGGAGACGACAGCTCGCTACATTTTAAACTTAACAACAAATTGAGAAAATTTTTTAAAATTGCCATGTCCATGTATATATAACTGACCATAAGAGAGAATTCATTATTAAACAATTTTCCATTCAAAGAAAATCTATATTATAAGTACTATGCATTGTTTTCAAAGCTGCTAAGCTTTGTTTTCTTGTATTTTTTTTCTTCTGTGCACTTTTTACCTTATTTTTTTTCCCTTTTGTCACCCACCTCTATTTTAAAAAAGGCTACAATCAGACATTTGCATGGGTGTATGTGTGTGGAGATGCATGTGTAACAATGTGTATATGTTTGTGTGTGTATATATACACACACACATTCATACATATATTATAAACATATACATTCATATACACACATGTGAGACTATGCTATCCTTATCTCCACTTGTCATCTGTTTCTTTGAAGTGAGTAGCATCTTTCTTCTTAAATCCAAATCTGCCTTTATTTTTTTTTAAATCCAGTTCATCTCTATTTACACCATAGTGATATTCAAACCCAGTCACATCCTGAGAGATTATCTATGAAAGTTTTCCCTCAATGTTCTGTCTTCCTCTTATTCTTGGTTTTATAGGTTTTATATATACCAGAACATTTTAATTAAAATCATCAAAAGTGTCCATTTTATACTTCAGCAGAACTCTCATAATATAGTTTAAGGTCTGGTACTGCTGAATCTGCTTACTTTCCATTTTTTTCCCTCTGGTTTCTTTGAAGTCCTTGAAATTTTGTTTTTCCATATGAATTATTATTTTTCTAACTCAGTAAGATAAGTTTTTAGTGATTTAAATGGGATGTCTTTGACTAAATAGCTTAGTTTGGTAAAATTTTCATTTAAAAATAGGTGGCTTTAACTACCTTTGAACAATAAATATTATTGCAATCATTTAGGTCTGGTTTTATTTGTATAAAAAGCATTTTATCTTTTTTCTTCATATAGTTCCTGTGTTTATTTTGGCAGGTAAACTCTCAGGTATTTTATGCTGCCTAGTTATTTTAAAGGATTCAAATTGGTATTAAATAATTTATTGCCCACTCATAGTGTAGTTTCTCTATTTTTCAATTTTTTATTAAATCTATTTTATTTTTAATTTTGTCTGTGATCATGATTCTACCCCTACTTCTTTTACATAATATATTCTATTCCTGACCTTTCTTTTATCTTTGTGCTTATCTCTCATTTTTATAGTATTTCCTGAAAGCAAACATACTATTGAATTCAAATTTTTAGTTTTAGTTTCCATTTTGGGGGTGAATTCATTCAATTCACATTCTAAGGTATAATTATTTGTTGTGTATTTTCTTCCTCCTTATTTTACCTCACTAAGCTTCTCGCCTTATTTATATCCCTCCCCACTCTTCTGCTTTACTTTTACTCAAAGCCTTGCCCTCCTATTCTTTAACCTACCCACCCCTCCAAGAGATTCATCCTTATTTTCTCCTCCTGCTCTACCTTGCCTTCTTATTTCTTTCTTATTTAAAAGAATTTTATGCCTTACTACATATATATATATATATATATATATATATATATATATATATATATATTTTTTTTTTTTTTTTTTTTTTTTTTTTGAAGCTAGGGTTAAGTGACTTGCCCAGGGTCACACAGCTAGGAAGTGTTAAGTGTCTAAGACCGAATTTGAACTCGGGTCTTCCTGAATTCAAGGCTGGTGCTCTATCCACTGCACCACCTAGCCGTCTCCTATGTTGTTCTATCTTTAATCAATTCCCAATGATAGTAAGGTTCCAGTATTACATGCCCTCCCCCACTTGCTTTTTCTTTATCAATTCTTCCTTTCAGGTCCCATTTTTATGAGATAATTACTCCTTTTTATCTTTTTCTACACAGTTGATTTTTTAGAATTACCGCATCAGTCACAGCTTAACCCATCTTTTTTCAAACTACCCAAATAATGACTGTCAAAAAAAATTGATAATATTTTCATGTATAAGAAGTAAACGATTTGATCTCATTGACTCTCTTATAATGGCAATTTCTTTTGCATAGTATATGTTGATTTTTCTCTTAAGTTCTACAGTTTTTGTTACTAGATACCTAAAATCTTTACATAAATCTTTTTCCCTTATTAAGTAGAATAGTTAACTTTGCTGGATAAATCACTTTTGGTCATAATCCTTTTGCTCTACAAAAGGTCTTCAAGCTCTTTTTTCTCTACAAAATAAAGTATTCTGACATTTGTGGTCCTTCAACATGATAGTAGCTAGGTTTTATGTAATCCATTTAATGCATCTTCATGATATTTGCATTGTTTTCAATGACTTTAATATTTTCTCTTTAAATTGGAAACTTTGAACCTTGGCTATGCTACTCTTATAAGTGTTTCTCCTAGGATCTCTGTCAGATCCTAGGAATCAGTGGAATTTTTTTTTCTATTTCTGCTTTGCCTTCTTATTCTAGAACTTCAGGGCAATTTCCCTTTTTAATATATTGTAATATTGTTTCAAGATTATTTGAAGTAGTCTAATTATTCATAAATATTTTTCCTTGATATGTTCTCCAGACCAATTGTTTTTTCTGATAATATGTTTCACATTCTCTTCAGTTTTTTACTCTTTTGATCTTCTTTATTTTTTCTTGGTGTCTTTAGAATGCCATTAACATCTTCATTGCCTAGTTTTCAAGAAATTCTTTTCTTAAATTTTTAATTCTCTATTTCAACTTGGATGATTTTCTTTTCCTGATTTTCTTGGACTACTCTTATTTTTAAACTATTTCCTTTATTTCCCTTATTTGATTTTTAGAATCCTTTTTAAGTTCTTCCAAGAAATCCTTTTGTGCTTTGTACCATTTGATTTTTCTTATCAAAAAGGAAATTTTTTTTTGCTCTATTACCTGCCTCTAAATACAAACCTAGATCACCTCTATCACTATATTAAATTTGAGTTCTTTTTCATTTGCTTACTTATTTTTACTTTATGATTTTAACTTTGTTTTTAGCAGCTATTATTATAATCATGTTATAGTCCAAGGTATGGGGAATGATGCCCCAAATTTTAGGTCCTTATTATTATTATTTTCTCAGGTCTGTCCTGGGCTTAACCTTTAACTCTTCTCTCCCTTTTTAAGTCACAATGTCCTGCAACACTCCCTTGCTCCCTGCTTGCTATCCCTCAGGCAGGCTTCAAAGTACAACTATTCTCTCTTGCAACTGAAATTAAGAACTCTGCTCTCCTGCAAGCATCCAAAGCAGCATTACTGCTGCTGCACTCACAAGGTGTATGCTGGTTCCATCTCTCCAGCAGCTATGTTGTGGGATGCATCTGATCAGCACAGCTATCTGATATCTCCCAACTATGTAAGTTCCTTCCATTTTCTACTCATTTCTAAGGCTAAAACTGCCTCCCAACCCAGCTGCCCCCAAGGCAACTGCCCCCAAACTGCAGCAAGTATGCTGCAGAGTTCTTCTAAAGTTCTTTTAGGAGAACAACTGCTTCACCATAACTTTTGTTTATTTTTGTTGCTCTACATTTCCTCTGAGGTTATGTTGTGTCTTTTGTTGTTGCTGAGGAAATTAAGAGAATGAAAATTTTCTGACCTATTTTACCATCTTCCCATAATCCTCTCCTTACATTAAATTTTTTTAAAGCCTTGGCCCTATGGATACCAACTAAGTTACACATCAACACCTATCTTCAACAACCACTGTGAAGCATAAGGACAATTTCCTACTACCAAAACCTATACAGATTCTTACATAGTCTACAGGGGGTTATCCCTGTACTGAAAATAATGAGTAGAAATATTCAAAAATATTTAACTGGAATGAGATCCAAGTAAAATTGTTTTATTCAGACTGAATAATGGTAAAATTTATATTTTAAAGTTATTGCTCATGGCACACAATTTTTTTCAAAAGAAGATACTTTAATTATAGAGGACACAATATTTTAGACTAAAAATATGGAATGTTATTGTCATGTATGGTTTATTTTGAAAACTTTTTGTCTCAGACATCATCATAGTACCCATGACCAAGCCAAATCTAAAGTTAAGCCTTAATGATGGGAAATGGATGTCTTGGCAAGAAATTATGTGGAAGACAGTTTTTCCTTGTTTTTCACCTTTGTTTCTAAATGTTTATTTATCAGACTTATAGGATATCAGAATTTAAAAAGTATTTTTCCCCAGTAGTTAGATGGGATTGTCAAAGGGGCTTCACATTTTCCCATGTATACTCTAATCAAAGTTCTGTTCTTTCAAATCTAATCTTCCCACCTCCATGTATTATCTAGCTTTTTAATATCTTTCCAAAATAAATAGAATAACTAAGGTTGCCCCTCCAACTACATACTACCAACTAGGCAATGTGTTTTTTTTTTTTTTTACTTTTACAGGAGATATAGCTAGTCCATCATTTTGGATATCTAAGGATCTCTTTCTGAAAAATCTAATAGTACTCCAAAATTAAATGAAATCATCATAGAGCCATCTATAAGTAGGAGTATCACAGATCCTCTTAGGAGGAATGAAGGAGTGGGTCTGATTAAGGAAAAGAGTATTATGTACATATATTTAGTTATAGTACTCAACCTTTTGGCTTCCCAGAATTCCTTGAAGTCATAGGTAAAACTCTGCCTTCTGTAAAAAGTCTTTCCTGGTCTACCTGATTTTTATTCTTCTTTCTGTAATCATTTTCAATTTATCCTGTATATAGATTATTTTTACATAGTGAACTTGCATGTTGCATCCCCCATTAGGTTGTGGGCTCATTGAGAGCAGAAATTTTTTTTGCTTTTTTTTTTTTTTTTTAATATCCCCAGCACTTAGTACAATAGTGACATTTAATTAATACTTATCTGCCTGATTTAATACATATTTGACCTTGTACAAGCTATTTAAACTTTCTAGACCTCGTTTTCATTATGAATGCAATAAAAAGATAGAAGCACATAAAATCTAAGGTCAACCCCAGTTTTAGATGTACGATTTTTTTTTGTAGATAGAGATAACAATATGAAATCTCTGTTCTAAGTGAATTCTGCATTCAATAATAGTTCAAGGTTTAGTTTATAACTTGGGAAGGAAGGTCTAAATAAAACTAACAAAATACATCTAGGTGTTAGGCCAGCCCCATTACCTCAATATTTTCCTATTTATCTACAGTATTTAGGAAATCTACTATTTTTCCAATATTTATTTTATCTTTGCTTTGTTGAAAGGTTATATGTTCTATTTTCTACTCATATTACATATTGGAAATCTTTGTAGCATAATTTCTTAATGTTATAGACATTTTGTTTATATGTATTTAATCACTGTCATCCCGAATCCATTACATCCATTCACATTACCTATTGCCCTAAATTTCTCCCTCTTTATGGCTAAATACTTTAGCCATATCGATGCTTCTTTTTCTCTTCCTCTCACTTTTTATTTTAGATTCCCTGTAATCTGGTTTCCAAACTCATCATTCAACTGAAACTGTTTTCTTCATTCCTCTTGATCTCTTTGATAAAATGACTCTCTTCTCTCTAGGTTTTCATAATGCTCCTCTTGCCTTGGCCTTCTCCTATATATTGGTCCACTCTTATTTTTGCTTTGTTGGATCTTCTTGTAGGTCATGTACAGTAATTGTGGATATTCTTTACAGTTTTACTTTTTTTCTTCTTTCTCTATTTAAACTTCCCTATTACTGCTAACAACCAATTGGTTGTTATAGTTCTAGGGACAGATTATATATTCGTTTAAAGGGATTTAATTCTAATAGAGATAATCACCCTCCAAAAGAATGATTATTAGGTAATTACTTTCTTCAGTTACAAGAATTCATAAAGCTAAGAAGGGAGTACCAACAATGAAAATAAAAAATATTCTTAAAATATTGACATCTAAGTACCGTTGCCTAATGAATCTTGTAGTGTATTAGGAAAGGTACAACACTCATAAAGACGCAATATCCTGTAGTTTGAGGAATGCTTAGACAAACTGTTGTTCATGAACATTATGGAATATTATGCTTTAAGAAATGGTACAGAAAATCATGGAAAGATTTATATGAGCTAATAAAGACTAAAGTAAACAGAGCCAGGAAAACAATATATAAAATTACTATTACATTGTAAATTGAAAGAACAACAACTATAATATAAGCATAACTAAATTTTGTGACATTAGAAAGACCAAGCTTGGCCCTGAGGAAGAGATATTAAAAAGATATTTCTCTCTATTCTTTTGCAGACATTAGAGGTTATAATCATAGAATATTGTATATAATATCAAATCTTTTCAACATATTGATCTGTCTTGTTGATTTTTTTTTCTTTTACTTCTTCTTTAAAAAAATATTTTCTGAATCCAACCATTCTGGAGAGCAATTTGGAACTATGCCCAAAAAGTTATCAAACTGTGTATACCCTTTGACCCAGCCGTACTACTACTGGGCTTATATCCCAAAGAAATACTAAAGAGGAGAAAGGGATCTGTGTGTGCCAAAATGTTTGTGGCAGCTCTTTTCACAGTGGCTAGAAAACTGGAAGATGAATGGATGTCCATCAATTGGAGAATGGTTGGGTAAATTATGGTATATGAAGGTTATGGAATATTACTGTTCTGTAAGAAATGACCAGCAGGATGAATACAGAGAGGTTTGGAAAGACTTACATCAACTGATGCTGAGTGAAATGAATAGAACCAGAAGATCGCTGTACACTTCAATGATGTATGAAGATGTATTCTGATGGAAGTGGATATCTTCAACATAAAGAAGATCCAACTCACTTCCAGTTGATCAATGATGGACAGAAACAACTATACCCAAAGAATGAACACTGGGAAGTGAATGTAAATTGTTAGCACTACTGTCTATCTACCCAGGTTACTTATACCTTTGGAATTTAATACTTAACGTGCAACAAGGAAATTGGATTTACACACATATATTGTATCTAGGTTATACTGTAACACATGTAAAATGTATGGGATTGCCTGTCATCTAGGGGAGGGAGTAGAGGGAGGGAGGAGATAATTTGAAAAAATGATTACAAGTAAAAAAAATTACTCATGCATATATACTATCAAAAAATTTTATAATAAAGTGACTGTTTTCAAAAAAAAAAATACTTTCCTATAAGAAATGGTTCTCTGAAAGGGAAGACAATGGGAGTAGGGAGATAATATAGACAATGCACAAATAAAAGATATTACAAAAATCCATTTAAAAAAGCAAAATATAACATAAAATATAAATCATAACTAAAATACTTCGAATCAAGAATGGAACATAAGAATTTTAGAGATGTTTACTTAAAAAC
Source organism: Sminthopsis crassicaudata (assembly GCF_048593235.1). Classification (NCBI taxonomy): domain Eukaryota; kingdom Metazoa; phylum Chordata; class Mammalia; order Dasyuromorphia; family Dasyuridae; genus Sminthopsis; species Sminthopsis crassicaudata. Next base: position 172,628,061 of record NC_133618.1, on the reverse strand, counting down.
AATTTGATGCCATGAGGGTGATAAGAGCTGAACTTATTTCTCACACACAGAGATAGTAAGGAAAATTGCATAGCACTTAGCACATGATTTTGGTTCATTTGGGATAACAGTCATCTAAGAGACTCAAATATATGTATTTCAATTCAGAGTTAAATAAAATTTAGAAAAAAAGAAAGCAAGCATATATGCCAATAGGAATCTGTCTCAGATTTTCATATATCTGATCATTCGTAGTTTTAGTTCATATCTATGAATTTCCTTTTTGCATTCAGGTAGTAGGTTTCAATATTTCAAACTTGTAAGTTTTAAGAGACAGAAAGGTAGTCATTTTCTTGTCTGTGCCAAAGTGAATAGGAGCACATTTCTGATACCATCTCCTATGCACTTTTTTATTTCTCTCTGTTATTTCTAGTAAATGAAATGCTTTTGAAGGGGGAGGGAAACTGTTACCTTTACTGAAACTGTATTCCTTTTAGGATTATCACTCTGAAACTGTGTTCCCTTCATTGAAACTGTGTTCCCTTTAAGATTCTCATTCTCAAACTGTATTTCCTTTTAATCTGTAATCCCTTTTGGAGTCTCAGCCCCTCCTAGGGAAGGCATATCCCCCTAGGTAAGTTATCTTTCAGGGATGCCAGAGCCTTTGATTCAATTAGAAATCCTGGTCAAAAAGCACCTCTTTGAAGTATTGTTAATTCCAAAAGGAAAACTGGGCTGGATACTGATAAGCATCTAAGCCTGGGAACTTTGGCTTCCTACTCCTTTTAAAGGGCAGTTTCTAAACTTACTCTTTGAAGAGGCTCAAGCAGCTTGGTAAGATCTTGCCTGCTGAGAAGGCATTCTCTTCTCAGTGCCAGACTCCATTTCCTTAATAGGACTTTGCCACTATAGAAATTAGTCTCTTAGCAAAACTGGCTTTCTGTCCAACAATAACCTTTCATTTTTGCCAATTAATAATTCGGGGTTTCATGAATTCTTTCATGAAAAAACCTATGCCAACCATAAGGGGATTTTAACAACTCTCTAACTGCCACTAACCTCATCATAATGATCCAGCAAAAGAATCTGAGAAGAAATAGTAAGGGAAACCATATGGAATACATAGAAATATTTAAATGTGTTTATTTCTAAAAGAATTTCAAGCATTTTTCCTTGTTATTGGCTACTTAATTCTAATCCTCAAGTGTCTGACCTAATAGTCAAGAAACTATCCAGGAATGATGATTTCATTAGTTTTCCCTAATATTCTCTTGGGACTTCTCAGAACTTCCCAGGGGAATCTCAATTCACTCTTGCTCCCTTCCAGACCTTTAGACAAGTTCAAATATTCTCATTCTATAGCTTTGTCCAGCCTACTCAGACATGAGATACTAGAAGTCTACAATTACCTTGAGACTTGAGACATAGAACTTTTTAGCCACCAAAGAGTGGATAAAAGAAAAATATTAAATATGGAAGTACATTATTCTACATGTAATCAAGACTACTACTGAAATAAAACACTCAGATTATAGTTAAGTCCACTAGCATTTATTAAGCACCTAGTATGTATCAGAAACTATTCAAATTACTTGTGACTTTAAGGGCTCCAAGCTCCATTCTATCAATTTTCTTTAATTGGATTTCCATAGGATCCTATATTTGTTAATCTATTTTATATATATATATATATATATATATATATATATATATATATATATATATATATATATATATACACATATACACACACATACAGTTCATATATATGAACACACAAATTTGCATTTCTTCTGTAGCAAACTAGGATCACCCAGTGTATTTGTGAATTTAATTGCCTTTTAAGATGCTAAATTAAAACCTTTCTTGAATTATTTGTTTTTAGTTTTCTCATTAAAACATGTTGATAGCAGAGCTTATTTGAATTCATTTTTGTAATTAGATTTTGACATTCAAAGTGGTCAAATACAGTGACCTTAAGGGGTAACAAGAACTAGCCTATCAATTTTCTCTAATTGTGATTTTTAAAGAGTCCTGTATTTGTTAATCTGTGATATATATACTGAGTCCAATGAAGACCAGGATTTACATCCCTTCTGGAATAAACTAAGGTCACTTTGAGCATTTGTGAATTTAATTGCTTTTTAAGCTACTAAATTAAAGCTTTTCTTGAATTGTTTCTATCTAGTTTTCTCCCTAAAAATTGTTGATAGCAGAGTTTTTTGAACAATTTTTGTAATTACATTTTTGACATTCAAAATGGTCAAACCCAATAATAAAGAAATGACAGTGAATATATTTAAATCTCCGAGAATTAATCACTTTGCCTCATGGTGTTTCAAATTTAGGGATTTAAATATGCACACATTGTGTCAGAGAATGGCCTTTGTAGTGTGAAAACAGAAGGTTGTTAATATTCTGTAACAAATTTACTTTTAACAACAACTAATAACATAAAACAAGCTAGAAATGGTTATTATGAAGTAACTTTCCACATAGAATACATTGTTGTGTGTAGAATTGGAGCACTAATACAGAACACTGATGATTCTTTTTTGTTTTGTTTGAAGGAGATCACTTTGAATTGATTTAAAACTCCATTCCTCCATCCCTTTTTTGCATTGGCTTTTCCCCATGCCAGTAATGCATTTAGGCTTTTTCTACAACTTGTGAAATTCCTGGTAACTTTCAAAACTCAACTCAAGTGCTATCTTCTACATGAAGTCTTCCCTGGTTCTCTTAGATATGTGTATGCACCCATTTCATGTGCATGTGTATATATTATCATGTTTTAATCCTCCTCATTAAAACATAAAACTACTCAAAAATTATGACTGTTTCCTTTTTTTTTTTTTTTTCTTTATATCCTCAGTGCTTATCAGTGCCTAATACATGGTAACATTTAAGAAATCCTTATTGATTGATTGAGTCACCATGGCAAATAATTCAAAATTCTCCTAACTCCTAACTTTGTAAAGATGTTATCTCATTAGACATCTTTTGTTATTCCTGTGGTATCTTCTTAGACTTCTAAATTTCTTTATTTTTTCTATTATATACTTATTTATTTATGTCAAAGGTATTAGGATTCTTAATAGGCTAAAAAAAGGAGGGCATAGGGATCCCAGGGATAATGATCTTCCCCTTGAAATACAAAAAGACACTGACTCTATCTTCTTATCAGACTATGCCACCTATAGTAATGCAGTGTCCCTGGGGAATCCTAATCAGGATACAGCTGCCTAGATTTATTACAACCTGACTTTATTCTGCCCATCAGAAAATGTTGTGTTTTGAGTAATTCCATCAAAGAATCAGCAATCTTATAAGATACTCTGCCATTGAAAATCAATATGGGTCAAAGTAATTGCATAGAACAAGGCAGAATCGTGAATCAATTGGGCTAGAGTCGGTTTGATCATCCAAATGTAGATACAGCAATGATAAGCAATGCTGGCAAAACAAGATCATACCCAAGTCCGGGTGGACAATTAAGTGAATTCAAATCATGGTATTAGTTTTGGGTTAGTTAAATCAAAGATCAGGTAATCAAAATATCATCTATATTGCAGGCAAGACAAGTTTGAAAAGGGCTGGTTACAGTACTGAGGAGAATTGCAAGAAAGCTGTTACTTCATAACTTTCCTAACCTTTTGAGGTCATTGATTCTAGTTACTACAAAGCTACTTCACTGACAATACCAATGGGGCAGAACATTTGGCTATTAAACATTCTTGTCCAGATATTCTTGAGGTCAATGACTTCTTGTTTGCCTTTTTTGGATCCTCAGTGCTTAATGCAAACATCTATGAGCTTCCAAACTTTTGTGAGTGTGGTATAATGAAAAAAAAATCAAAGGATTTAGAGTTAGTTAGATGACACCTATATTCTCCTTTAAATCATCAGTTTTATCATACCTGAGCTTGTAACAAGAGCTCAGTTAAACATCTTATTGATCAATACACCCTCACCTACTACCATATGAGTAGGCAAGTATTTTATTTCATTATATCTGTAAGGAGTAAGGAAGTATATACCTAATTATTAATCACATGTGGGAATATGTTCAGAGTAATAAAACAAAAAAAATCTTTCTAAGACATGAAAAATAGATTTTACATTATTTTCCTTAAGCTATATACTGTTGATTTTTCATGTTTTAAGATGAAAATAAGCTAGCATACTGGGTAATAATTGCTAAGAATCATTTTTCAAACTGCTATTTTATCAGCATCAGGGTGCATATCTTCAACTAATTGGATAAACCATTATTTAAAACTCATTTAAAACTCTATTAAAGCACCACATGTTCTACTGCCCATTATTATTGTTGACAGTCAACAGGCAAGCTTCAGAATAGCAAGTTATTAATTCCTTCCCCTAGGGGTGCTATAATCTTTGATGGACAATGGTAATGTTTATTGAAATCACATTTACACACAAAGAGAACATGTAAGGACTAAATAAAAATCAGACTTAATGTACTTCTGATGACTATCCTTTCTTGACTGTTCAAATTAAAGCATTTCTCCCCTAGATAAATCTTAATGCTCTCTAAAAATAAAAATTTCACTTATTTTTGAATCTGCAACTGATATTTTTAGCTTGAAGTTGTTATGCTATTCACTTATGCAAGTGATTTCTCATTTTTCTTCCAATCATTTTGTCTTCATCAAATCAAAATTACTAAAGATAAATTAATAACATAATTTTAAAATCTGTTTACTCCTTTGAAGTAGCCCAACACAGAAATATATATATATATATATATATATATATATATATATATATATATATATATATATCCCTTGAGTAATTTGTAATAAACTGACTAAATATTACTGTGCATATGGTATATGTGTATTTTCTCTCCCCTTTTCACTCTCCTTTCACATGTCTTCTTCACTTTTTTTTTGCAATTCTAAATTTTAAGAATTGAAGTTATGTCACTTTCTTTTACATATTTACCTAGCCCCCATGGCTAGGTAAGACTTGGAACACTTAAGGGGCCTCTTGATATAATCCAACAAGATATGAAGATCATAGAAGACTAAAGAAAAAAAAATTAAAACAATCCCAAGAAAGGCAAAATTGTGCATGGGGGGAAAGTTAACCAATTAGGAAAGTAGGTACAGAGTCTCAAAGTTGAAAATAACTCCTTGAAAATTGAATCAGGTAAGGGAAAGCCTATTGATGCTATGAAAGACCAAGAAATAACAAAACAGATTATTAAAAATGAGAAAATAGAATAGAATGTGCAACATCTCACAATAAAAATAACAGATCTGAAGAACAGATGAAGAGAAAATATAAGAATAAATGGACTGCCATAAAGTTGTGACCAAAAAGAAAATCTTAATATAATAATGAAGAAATAATCCTAGAAAACTGCCTGGGAGTGATAGAACATGAAGCTAAAGTAGGAATAGAAAAAATATCCACCAATCACGTCAAAGAGATCCTTTGTGGAAAACACATAGAAATATTACTGCCAAATTTTGAAATCCCCAGATCAAAGAGAAAATTTTGCAAAAAATAAGGAAGAAAAGCAAGTCAAATATGCTGGAGCTACAATTAGAATTTTAGAAGACTTAGCCAGGGCACTTAGGTGGTGTAGTGGATAGAACGCCAACCTTAAAATTAGGAGGACCTGAGTTCAAATATGGCCTCAGACACTTAACACTTCCTAGCTGTGTGACCTTGGGCAAGTCACTTAACTCCAATTGCCTCAGCAGAAGAAGAAGAAGAAGAAGAAGAAGAAGAAGAAGAAGAAGAAGAAGAAGAAGAAGAAGAAGACTTAGCCACAGTTATAATAAAAATCTGCATGTCTTGGAATCATATCTACAGACAAGTAAAAGAACTAGACCTGTAGCCAAATATATCATATTCAGCAAAATTATCTATAGAGAAAAAAAGGACATTAATGAACTTGCAGATTTTCAGGACTTTCTATTAATAAAACCCTCACTAAACAGAAAATTTAACATATGAGCCAATATCAAAGAGCAATTTTAAGGAACCCACTATGAACAAACTTTTTAAACATGGACAAATTGTTCATATTTTCTTGTAGACATTCTGCAAAGAAAATCTTCTAAGACATGCCTCAAATACAGTGAAAAATGTTTATTGCTATTTTATATTAAAATTATAAGGAATATTTTCCACATAATATTCTGGTTTAGATTGTTCTAAATATTTATTTGTCTTTTGTTTATTTTTTCTACTCTCACCTATGTAGTCCTTTGTACATCCCTTGCTCTTGAATATCATTAATACCTGCTTCCGACATTTTAGATTTAATTCAACAAAATGTATTAAATGTTTCCTTTGAAAAATGTATGGAGATGAAATAAGAGAGAAGCCCTAGCATTAAAAAGAAACTCACAATATACTAGAGAATACATTTGCTTAAGTATAGTTATAATTATAGTGTAACTGAAGACTATTAGGTAAAAAGGACAGGTCTACTTGAGAGAGAGAGAGAGAGAGAGAGAGAGAGAGAGAGAGAGAGAGAGAGAGAGAGAGAGAGAGAGAGAGACAGAGAGAGAGAGAGAGACAGAGAGAGAGAGAGAGACAGAGAGAGAGACAAAGAGAGAGAGAGAGAGACAAAGAGAGAGAGAGACAGAGACAGAGACAGAGAGAGAGACAGAGACAGAGAGACAGAGAGAGAGAGACAGAGAGAGAGACAGAGACAGAGAGAGAGACAGAGACAGAGAGAGAGACAAAGAGAGAGAGAGAGAGAGAGAATTTCAATTTGAAGTAATCATAGAGGACATAGTACCTTGCATGCTATGAAATCTGGGTATTCTTTTTATTACTGTAATCATTAGAAGCCATAATATGATGTATTTTTGGCAAGTTAAGTACAAGGCATCTTGTACCACTTTTCACACTCTTCTGAAGGAAAGAATGCCATTATCAATCACAATATTTTAAATCTAGTAATATAATTCTAACATTTAACATTCTCTTTCAGAAAAGGATCTTTGCTGTATAGCGAACAAAGCATTTTATCACACAAAAAAAGAATAGAGAAAATGATTTTCCTACAGCATGTATTGCTAGGCATTCCTAAAATGTGTCAGAAATGTTCCTTGTATTGTCAGCTTCCTCTGTATATTTCAACTTCTTTTCTTAGTATTCAGTCTTATTCTTCTCCTACTCACAGCAATTGGTTCATTATTCCTACTCAGTTTCTTTCTTCCTTGCAGTCTTCAGATCATCCTGGTATCTTAACCTTGCTTTCTTTCCTCTTTACCTACCCTGAACTGTATGACAGCCTGCCTTTTTATTCCTTTAAATTTGTCTGAAAACTCATTCATTACATTACTTCCTCTTTTTTTCTTGGTAACTTTTCATGATTAAAAACTTCATTGCAGTAAGGTTACATTGAAAATGAGTGAATGGTCATTTTTGTTAAGTCAGCTTTCATGGCTTTTTCTATAGAAGTAGAATGTATTCAAGATAAGCAGTTTGAAGTGGATTAGATGTTTTCCAATTAGGTGACAATGCTACTTTGCGTCTCTCTCTAAATGGGTCAGTTCACAATGATAGACATTTTAATTCAGTAAGGCATTTTTTCCCACTCTGTCTTGACTTAACTACCTGTTTGTAATTCAGACTGAAGTTTGGGAGCCTTCTATATGATGTCTGTCCCTTGATTTACTTGAATATCCCAACAAAGGGAATTGAGTATGTCATGTAGTGAAATGACATGAGTGTTGAACTTAGTATCAGGAAAACTGGATTTGACACACTGTCTCTGACACAATTGCTCTGTACAAGCCACTCTAACTTCTCTGAGTTTACATTTCCTCATCTGTTAAACTAGTTTTTACATGTCTATAGTTCTCCTTTCCAGGATCATTGTGAGGACCAGCTATTTCTCTTTTCAAACTTTTGAGCTCCATATGTATTTTAACAACAGTCATTTTCATATTATGGTTTAACAGATAAACTCTTGTATTTCTCTCTCCTATATCTTCAACATATAAAAAAGAATATGATTGTAGCACTTTATTTATAAGGTAGTTGTGAAGATCAAATGAGTCAACATTTGTAAGATACTTTGCAAAGCTGAGTGCTAGTTAAATGCTAGATGTTATCATTATCACCTAGAATTATCTCATAGAGCATTTTAATTCATTCAAAGCAATCTTCACAATAAATGGGGCAGACAAGCCCACAAACTATCTCAAACAGCAGCAAACATAATCTCCTTGTCAAGCATAGACACATAATAGTCAAAAGATGTATATTTTTAGAGTATGAATTCATTTTGAAAGCATTCCAGAATAACTGAAAATGTAATTTCAAAATTGTAAAATGAAATTTAATAGAAAATAAAACTATCCAAGAACCTGATCTACAATTCAACTAAACAAAATCAGAATTAATCCTGAGAGTATTTGCAGTTAAAACCAGGAGGATCACAAGAAACAGGCAGGAAATGGAAGGAATTTGTTAAAATTTTTAGTGAACACTGTTATCAGCATTAATAATGGAACTACTACATTAGACGTAACCAACAAAGTTGTTAAATAATTAATAACACTTAGGGTAATGAAGCTAGAAAATATCATTGAAATTTGTTCACAGTCATTCCCAACTCTTTGTGATACTATTTGGGGCTTTCCTGAAAAAGATACTGGAGTGTTTTACCATTTATTTGTCCAGCTTATTTACAGATGAGAGAAATGGAGGCAAACAGGTTTAAGTGACTTCCCCAGGCACACAACTAGTAAGTGCCCAAAGCTAGATTTGAAAACATAAACATGAGTTTTCCTAATTTCAAGTCTATCCACTATGCTACTTAACTGCTCTTCCTAAATTTTAGGCAACAAAAAATCAGATTGAATTTTAGAGTTACAAAGGATCACAATGACCAACCAATTCAAATAATACTTTGCAAAGAATTCCCTCAATAATGTACCTGACAATAGTCAATTAGCCTATTTTTGAACATTTAAAAAAAAAAAAAGTAAATCATTACTTCCAAAGGTAGCAAGCACAATCCACTTTAGAATACTGTCAAATGTAAGAAAAAAAATTTTTTTCCTTACAAAAGACTTAATTTGCTTGTAATTTTTTTTCCTATTGCACCCACTGCACCAAGTTACACCCTCTGGAGTCAGACAATAAGTCTAATTCTTCTGCTATATCAGGGCTTTTCAGGCACTTGAAGAAAGCAGTCATATTTCCCTGTAAGTCTTATCTATCCTAACTGATGGATTACCACTACTTTTTCCCTTGAGACATGAAATCAATGTCCTTCAACATCTTGATTGCTCCTCTGCATGCTCTAAAACATTGTGCTCAAAACAATTTCATAATCCAGATATAATCTGATCAGGATATAATACGGTGTGACTATTACCTCCTTACTATTGGAAGCTCTCCCTCTCTTAATGCTCAAATTCTGTATAACTCCCATTTAACTACTCATTTATATAATTTGATTCCAGGACCTATTAGGTTTCTAGCTCACAAAATCTTTGTGAAAACTGAGGCTGCACAGCCCATTTTATTCCAGAAAGCATTTACTGTAAATAAATCATAATTTCATGATCCCCATATTCAGTTATGAGATCCCAAGTTAAGTTATGACTCACAGTGTAAGAAGCTGGACTCTACAGCTCTCTCTATGCTCAAATAGGATTATTTTCTATATCCACTGAAATAGAAGCTATTAATGAGCAGAGAATTTTCCCAACTCCCTCTCAACCTGTCTCATATTTAAGTAATTGCTAATGAGGAAAGATTATCCAGCATCCATTTCTACTTACATCTGTTTTTAACAGGAAGAAATCCCTTACTTAATTTCTATTTGAGTTGTATCTGCCAGAAACTGAAGCTGGAAGAATGTCTGTACATTAGCCACTCCTGAAACATTAGAATGGAAACTGTGCTGACAGCAGGAGCAGTGGCATTACTAGGTCTATGATGTTTATGAGATTGAATTGTATTATCTCCCAAAATTTGGTATATAAAGGCAGCAAGGTGGCTTAGAGAATAGAAGGCTGGTCCCATACTTAAGAAAATCAGATTTCAAATATGTACTAGCTCTATGACCCTACCCAAGTCATTTAATCTCTGCCTGTCTTCACTTCCTCAACTATAAAATGGGAATAATATTAACATTTACCTCTGAGATTATCAGAATCAAGTTGTACGATATTGACAAAGTAAATAGTATAATGCCTGGTGTATGGTAGGCAATTAATAAATGCTTCTTTCCTTCCTCAACTTTCTTCTTATTTTGGCGTGACTTTACTGGTAAGTAATAGTATCTTAATAACTCAGAGATATATACATTTTGAAGGAATTTTAAGTAAATAGTATCAAGAAATAATTTAAACTTTCTGAGATCCAGTATCCTCATCTGCAAAATAATGAAGTAATGCTGGATATTCTCTAATGTCCCTTCTAATTTTTTTTATTATATGATTTTTAGATTAACTGTATAGATTTGAAGTTATTATTATCCATATTTTTAAATAAACACAAAGGCAAAGTGATTTGAACAGTGAACCAATGTATAATAGAATTATGTTATGTATTCTAGTGATCTCAAATGCAAACAGAATGTTTGCTTTAAATTTATATCACTCTTCTACCTACCTTAGGATAACAGGATCATAAATCTTGAATTGGATTGGTCATCATGTAGTATAGCCTTTCATTTTACCTTATTTACTGTCTAAATTTTTATCTTCAGGAAAATGCATTAATCAAATTGGTTATTCACTTGAATAAGGAGAGAAAGGTTTCTATGATATATGACTTAGAGGATTATATGCAGGCCAAAGGACGAGGGAATCTCTTATTCAATGTCCCTGCTACATAATTTCAAAATACTTTTGAGTCTTTGTTCATTTTAATAATGAGAGTTTTTAAAACATTTAGCATCCATATAGTGAAAGAGTTTTGTTAAAGTTAAGCATTGTATGTTTAATCTGGTAGGCATTATTTTTAAAAAAATTTCTTAGTATTCTCAAATTTGTCATAGTATTCAAGACTAGTGGTTTTCCCTGCAGGACAATAAGTTCTTGGAAACTTAGGGAAAAAACTGCAAGAAGCTTTTTATTCTCTTTAAGCTGTTTATACTTATTAATTTTGTGTAAAATAAATTTTCATTTGAAGTAAGTAAATTAAATCTATGCTTCATTTTGTGTTCATCTGCTGGATAAATATGTAAAACTTTTGATATCTTTTCTATAAGTTTGTGTCATGTTAAAGATCACCATCTGATATTTGTTATTGAACTTTTAAAATTATTTTGAGATTTAAGTAAATACCATCTGTTTGAAAATACTGTTGAATCTGGAATTATGCCCAAAAAGTTATCAAAATGTGCATACCCTTTGACCCAGCCATACTACTACTGGGCTTATACCCCAAGGAACTACTAGAGAAGGGAAAGGGTCCTGTATGTGCCAAAATGTTTGTGGCAGCCCTTTTCATAGTGGCTAGAAGCTGGAAGATGAATGGATGTCCATCAATTGGAGAATGGTTGGGTAAACTATGGTATATGAATGTTATGGAATATTATTGTTCTATAAGAAATGACCAACAGGAGAAATACAGAGAGGCTTGGAGAGACTTACATCAACTGATGCTGAGTGAAACGAGCAGAACCAGAAGATCATTATACACTTCAACAATGATACTGTACGAGGATGTATGCTGATGGAAGTGGATTTCTTCAACATAGAGAAGAGCTAATCCAATTCCAATTGATTAATGATGGACAGAACCAGCTACATCCAGAAAAGGAACACTGGGAAATGAATGTAAACTGTTATTTTTACATTCTGAATCCAATTCTTCCTGTGCAACAAAAAAAAATTCGGTTCTACACACACATATTGTATCTAAATTATACTGTAATATATTTAATATATATGACTGCGTGCCATCTGGGGGAGGGGGTTGGGGGAGGAAGGGAAAAAATCTGAATAGAAGTAAGTGCAAGGGATAATGTTGTAAAAAATTACCCATGCATATGTACTGTCAAAAAAATGTTATAATTATAAAATAAAATAAAAAATTTAAAAAAAAAAAAAAAAAAAAAAAAAAAAAAAAAAAAAGAAAATACTGTTGAAAAGTAATTCAAATGATATTTTGAATACACAACTATTAGCAAGAATTAAATATGTTTTGATGAGAAAATTGCTATCTAAATTACCATTTTAGCCACTGCATTTTCAAAAAAAGAGGAAAATACATTTTTTTTAATTTTCTGAGGACTGGTCATAACAATTAGGGACTAATTGATTAAAATAGTTTTTATGTCCCAATTTCTATCTGCACATTAAATAAATCGGTTGTGGCTATTGATATTTACATATGGATAAGAATGAAAATCATTAATTAAGAATGAGTCAGTGTGGAGACTAGAAAAATAAAGACAAATCAATATGTTGTTTTCCATGTATTCTAGGATAAGAAGAGTTTCTCAATAAATAAGTTATAGGAAAACAATGGCTTTTATGAATTATTTAAAACCAGTTAATGCACAATGAATATTCTTTAATGAAATCACTTACCAAGGAACTTTAGTCTAAGTTACTGGGGATTTTCTCATAGTTTGTCACTTGCTTACATTACTATTCACATTTATACAATCGTTTTCTCTTAGCTTCTCTAAAATAATTTTGAATTGAAGATTCAGATCTCACGAATCTGTTCAGGTACTTAATGTTTAGTTTGTGTAACACCTTCTTATTTTTTAATCACTCTGCAGCTTCAGAAAATTAAGATTAAAGACCTACCTTCTGGTTTAAAGCAGGAAAAATAAATGCAAAATTCTGTGAAGTAATGAATGAAAATGCATTAATTAAGAATTTATTATGTGTCAAGCTCTGAGGGGACAATGGAGAAGAAAGGGTATGTGGCTACAACTAAGGTGATTGTACAAAAGAGGAAGTCCTCACTTAAAAGATCATAGTTCCAGATTCAAATTCCTATAGAAAATAGGGTTTGGTTAAAGAGCAAACTCTGATTAAAGTGTATAGATAACACTTATTATAATTGATATGATGAATCAGTCTATGATTCCTACTTTTTCCTTTCTTAAAGAAGTTTTTGTTGGTTATATTTAAAACAATTGCAAACTTTTACAAGACAAAGCACACAAATTGGGTTTCAAATGTATTAATATTTTAATGAGTTCTTATTTTAATTTTTATTGCCCATCCAAAAGGGAAAGAGTATCATATATGAAGAGCAGTTTGGCTAAGCAGAGGTTTTTATATTTCATCCTGAAAGTGGCAAAGATGTCTGGAATTTCTAGGATAATAATATAAACATACAAATTGAAAAATCACTTTGATATCTCTGAAGAGGGTAGGTGGGAGTGCAGGGAGGAGAAATGTAGAGTAATTAAGAATCATTTACAAAAGTTGAAAAGCTCCTGAAATAAATGCCATGGAATGTAATAAAGATAACTATAAAATTTTATATTTAGACCCAAATATTTAACTTTATAAGATGAGACATGAGATGGGAATGGAGTGGCTTGTATGAAAATGATATGGAAATTTTAGCAAGCTGCAAACTTTAATAGTCAGAAATAAAACTAAAATTTATATAAAATTTTCAAGTTTGCACTACACCTTATATAAATTATTTCATTAGATCCTAAAAACAACCTTAGGAAGAAGGTTATAATTGGTCCAATTTTACAAATGAGGAAACTGAAGCTGAAAGGTTAAACAACTTTTTCAGTGTTACAGTTAGTAAGTATTTGAAGCAGGATTTGACCTAACTTCTTCCTGGTTTCAATTCCATCGCCATTTCTACGATTTCATTTAGTTAAAATGTAATTTTAATCTAAATTAAAGAGACAAAAAGGAAAAGGAGGTGATTGTCAACTGTACATATCAGATGAGGTCTAAACATTAGTTCTAGGAAACTACATTGTAAAAAGGGCATTGATAAAGCAGAGAGTACCCATAAGAGCTATTATAGTTGAGGGCCTTTGTAAGAGCCCTTTAAATGGGCGCCACAGTGCATCGGGAGATTGAGTGGTCTGGAAGTAATTTCTATGGATATTAGGACTGCCTTGTAGGTGGAATCCTGTCCATTTTGAGACTCTCTCACTGATTGGCTGTGTGTGTGACCTCACAGGCCTTATGTAAGCCCACTGCAGGCAACAGTCACTCTCTTTAACCTGGCGTTCTTCACCCTGGCTTCCTAGCTTGGGTGGCCTAGCCAAGATGGATAGCCAAAAGAGGTAAGGATTTTGGTAGTGAACCCGTGGGTCTTCTGACCAGGTGTTCACTTGGGAACCAACAAGTCAGGGCATCAGTCAGGGCATTATGTGAGTAGGTATAATAAAGGCTTTTAAGATTACACGTGGCTGTTCTTGAGTGCGCTACTTGTTATTATGCTATAGATTCAAGAGATTGTGGCCAGAGACCTTTGAAGGCCTCAGAGGAGGCGAGCCAGGTAGAGTTCACACTGCTAAGCACAGTGGTCAAAGGTACTCTGGTGGGTCTAGGACAGACTAGTAATTGTAACTGCCGGGAGAGCACGTTACAGGCCTTTGGTTCATTCCATGTGTGAGTTAACTGGAGTGACTAGTGATATTTAGCCTGAGAAAGAAGATTTAGTGATGACAGAATAATTATTTTCAAATCTTTGAAAGTGTATCTGGAAAAAGGATTAGATTTATTCTGTTTGACACCTACCTACTCTTAGGAACAATGGTAGAATTTTCAAAGAAGCACATTTAGATTTGTCAGGAAAACTTCCTGAAAATGGAAGTCATGTAAAAGTAAGTAGTCATGTAAAAATAGCCTTCTTCACAAAGGTATTCATTTTAGGTCTTCATGCAATGTCTAATGGGATATTTATTGAATATGTTGTAACAGACTTTTTTTGAGTGAAGGCTGGTTCAAAAGGTCATTTTAACTCTAAATTTCTAAGATTCCCTAAGACTTCTAGTTAAAGATTCTATTACCAATTTATAGACAGAGCCAGAACTAGTGTGGGACCTTTGGATCTTTGTTCTGGGTGATAATAGCCATGAGAGTGAGTTTCCTCCTTCCCAAGAAGTTGTTTTCTTTATTGTAGGGAGTTCTTTCCCCTAAAACAACTTATAGCCCTAAGATCTTAAGGCTCCTTCTTGCCATGAAACTCTCTCAGTCTTACCTATCCACTGAAGCACACTGTCTCTGATATACTACCTGACTTGAAAATTCCTGGATTTATTATGATATCTGCAATAGGATCAGAGCTGAGAAGGATTTTAGGGTGTATTTAGCCATCATCCTCTTTCAATAATAAACAACACTTTGTTGTTCAATTGTTTCATCTTATCCAACTCTTCATGACCTCATGTGAGGTTTTCTCAGTAAGGATACTGAAGTGGTTTGCAAGTTTCTTCTCTAGTTCATTTTACAGATGAAAAAACTGAAACAAACTGAGGGTTAAGTGACTTGACTATGGTGATGCAATTCTGGTACTCACTGAAACCTAGACATCTCTTAAAGATACTTCTTAAAGCATCCTCAGCAAGAATGCTTGTTTTTTATCTCAAACTCTCTAAAAAACAGTACAAAGAGGAGTTGGCATATATCTTAGCCTAATTACCATTTTCAAACTCTTACTTTGCCACCTTCATTTAGTAACTAACATTTCTCCATCTTGTCTAGATCTTAGCGAATGGCCAAATCATTTACTATGTTTCTGTCTAATTATCAATAGTATTTACAGTTTTCAGTGAAATTTTATTATATTTTCAATTGTAAAAGTCATCTTTTTAGGTCCTGGTGGGCCAGACTATTGACTTTTGTTCTTTCTTATCATCAGTGGAATTTCATGCCACTGTTTTTCTACCACAATTAATTTAGTTGCTTACTTACAATGTTCTTCTCCATCTCCAACCCATGAACATCTTGGGTTTTTCAATATCCCCAGCATTCATGACGTCTGTTTGTACCTTATTCTTTAGAAAATGTTCCTTTCCAAATAAATTGATCACAGATGCCAGAACTTCTAGTTGCAATTTTGCAATTAGAATGCAGAAGTCATTTAGATGGGTTTTTATGCTTATTAATGAGATAGAATACCTCTAATAGTCCATATGCTAACTTCTCTCTCTCTCTCTCTCTCTCTCTCTCTCTCTCTCTCTCTCTCTCTCTCTCTCTCTCTCTCTCTCTCTCTCTCTCTTTCTTTCTCCCCCTCACATACACATACACTCCTTTTTTCTCTCCTGTATGTATACAAATTTGTAAGTGTTGTCACTGGGAATAAACTAACCTTTTGTCAATTACCAAGTAAGACCAAATACACTGGAGTTTAACATTATTGTGTGCTACATTTTTAATAGTTACTGCTGAAGGAACCCACATAAAAGCTCTTCCCCAAATATATATTCTCAGACTGTAACCTTACATATCAAAGTCTATTGCATAAATATTTATTATTTGCCTACTATGTGCAAGGTAAATATGTTTGATACTAGATACTATGTGTTTGGTACTAGAAATAAAGAAGAAAAACTAAAGTCTCTTCTAGCACTGAACCTTCTGTTCTGGAGGTGGGGGGTTGGAGAGAGATAAATGAATAAGTAAATGCAATATAAAGTAGTATAAAATCATTTCAAAAGGGATGGGCTCCAACTACTTGAACTAGGATTTAATTTATAAACAGTTCTCAATGAGGAACTTCCACTACAAGTGCCTTCTCTGCAACTAATAGATTATTTTAGTAAGTGATTTACTCAGAGTTACTCAGAAAATCCAGGTTTATGGGCAGTATTTGAACCTGTATTTCCTGACTCCATGATAAAAGAGTTCTATTAACTGGTGAGATCAATAAAGCCTTGTGTAAGACTAATATTTTATAAGAAACTAGACATTCCTCAAAACAGAGATGAAAGGGGAGTGTATGCTGAATGTAGGACATGAACATATCTGCAAAGCCATGGAAGTGAAGATTGGAATGTTTTATACTGGGGAAAAGGAGACCAATTTCTTTGTAATATAAGTACATGAGTAGGAGTAATATGTACTAAGACCACAATGGTAGGTGGGAAGCAGATTGTAAAAAAGTCTAAATGCCAGTTCAATGTATAACTTAAAGAAAATAGGAAGCTATTGAAAAAGTCTTAGTAGTTGAGGTGGTAGTCAAATATTTTTTAATTAAGAATCTCTATTTGACAGCTTTGCAGAACATGAATTGCAGAAGGAAATGGAAGTAGAAATTGAATGCAAAGAAATCAGATGAACTAGTATATAGAGATTATATGAGTTCAAAAAAGGCAGAAGAATATGAATGAGGCTGTAAAGTTGAATTTGAAAAAGTTTGGTGATGGATGATTACTGGGATTAAGGAAAAGTAATCAAGGATGACTTTAAGATTCTGTGTCTAGGTAACAGAAAGGAGAGTTGGTGTCCTTATTACAAATGTCAAAGTTGAGAAAAAGGATGAATTAAAGGGGAAATATAATAAATTCCATTTTCACATATTAATGTTGAGATGGCTACCGGGCATCTAGGTAGAAATGTGTAACAATGTATATTGCAGGACTAGAATTCAGGGCTAGATAGAATTAATAGTCATTTCCATAACAATGATAATTGAAACTATGAGAGAAATGAGATCACCAAAGGAAAGAATGTAAAGTTACAAAAGGAAAAGAAAAATGACTAAAGATACAGGCTTTATGGGGAGAAATGTATGGCAGGTTTTTATAATTTAACTCTCATGAGTAAGTTGTGGAACTATCTGCATTGATTATTATAATTATCCAAATGATTTGATCTGCCATGTTAAGATCCATTTTGATACTGATAGGTATAATCATAGGATCCTAAATAGCTTGTAAGTCCCTTGCTTTACTTATTTAGGATTCACATTCAGATAAAAAGTCTATATTTCTATTGCTCTATCTAAATATAGTCACCAGTCTAGAATAATAATTCTAAAACAGCATCCATCAATTAATAATGGTGAACAAGTTATGCATATTAAAGTAATGAACGGCTATTATGCTGTAAGAAATGACAAAAGAAATAGTTTCACAAAAAGTTGGAAAGTATGAGCCATTGAAAGTGAAATGAGAAGAAACTGGAGAAGAATTTGTATAATAATAACAAAATTATAAAGGAAAAAAGACTTGGAAGACCTTGAACTCTAATAATCACAATAACCAAGTATTATTTCACAGGTCTGATAATTAAGACTCCTATTTATTTCCTGATAGAGGAGTGATAGCCTCAAAATATTTTTGGACATGATCCTATAAGAATTCGGTTTTAATTGTAACAAATGCATTGTTTTCTTTAAAAAAAAAAAGTTTGTTAATTGTAGACATTAATATGTATTTTTAAACTGTGCTATGACAGTTCCACAGTAGTCTGTCTTGGGGATTATAGTATGGGGCTTACTCCTAGAGAAAGTGCTAAATTGACTTTGTTTAGCACTTGTCATTCCTGGCATCCATTAGAATTAAGAATGACCAATACTATATTCTATTAATTCCACCAAATATTTTTAAATCCTAATTTGTGTAAGCCATTGTGCTATGTATGAAGTATTCACAGGGAGATTTTTCATAGACCTTCTTTACAATTCAATGTGAATAGGCGGGAAATAGCATATTGCACAAATAATTATGAAACATAAAATATAATTAGTTCAAAGAAGGTCCAGGAATTTGAGGAGGATGAATGAAGGGAAAGAAAGGGATGTCAAGGAAAATTTCATTAATGTGGTAGCATTTTTTTTCTGTTGCATCTAGTTCTCTGAAACCTGGGAGATCCATGTTTTGTTTTGTTTTTGTTTTTTTGTTTGTTTGTTTCTAATGGACATTGTCTTTGTATGCAGACATGTATCTCAACAAAGCTACATCTTGTCTACTTTCAAGACATTGATGTTAAATGTACCTTTAAAATGGTTTTGCTTGGCAGGGTGGAATCTTAATGTTAAAAGACTGATGTTTTTAATATATGATGTGGTGTAGTGTGCTATTTTCATTGTGCCTATTATGTTTTATCTGTTTTAATCTGGTACTTAGCCTAAAGCAATGCCAAGAAGAATGCAGATTTAAAATCAAGCAAATAATTAAGCCTATTTGCTATTTAATTGCATAATTTGTCAATTTTCATTGAAATAAATGCTTTTCATGTCAGTGAGATCATTGTTTCTCTTGTTTTTTAAGGCTTGCATCAAAGATTAAAGAAGTATAAAATGAAAAATCCTAAACTAAAAAATTCATTTAGAGTTTATATTCATCTTCTAAAACATATACTTATAACACTATATCAGAAAAATCAGTGTTTCACCATTCTGACATTTAAATTGCTTCTCATCTATATTGTCAAATTAAAAGATAAAGGTGACATTAATAGCTGTCTAATTTTCTTGCTGTTAATCTCTTATTTTATAGCAATGAAAAAGCAGATGAATCTACTTAGAAGTATTTTTTCCCTAATGCATTTGCAATTTGTGGTAATAATAGCTGTTCTGTCTTGGATTTTTTTTCTTTTTAGAAATAAAATACAGAACTAGTTTTTTTCCTAGTAAATTCATTTAGTTTTAATACACAATACTTTATGAATCATGTTGGGAAAGAAAGACCGGAGTAAGGGAAAAAAAAACATGGAAGAGATTTTTAAAAATTTATAAAAGTAAATATAGCATGTGTTGATGGTTTGAGCATGCAACATGACACCATAAACAAATTAGAAGAACAACAGATAATTTTTCTATCAGATCTTTGAAAAAGGGAGGAATTATTGACCAAAGAAATCAAGAACGTTATAAAAGACAAAATGGACAACTTTGATCACATTAAATTAAAAAGCTTTTACACAAACAAAACCAACAGAAACAATACTAAAAAAGAAGTACAAAGCTGGGAAAAATTTTATAGCCACTATTACTGATAAAGGTCTCATTTCTAAAATATATAAATAACCATGTCAAATCTATAAGAATACAAGTAATTCTGCAATTGATAAATGGTCAAAGGATATGAACAATTTTTAAATAAGATTAAAATCATTTATAGTTATGAAAAAAATGCTCTAAAACACTATTGATTAGAGAAATTCAAATTAAAACAACTCTGAGGTAGTACTCCACACATCTCAAATTGGCTAAGATTACAGGAAAAGATAGTAATAAATGTTGGAGGGGATGTGGGAAAACTGGACCACTAATGTATTGTTGGTGGAGTTGAGAAGCAATCCAACCATTTTGAAAAATAATTTGGAGCCAGGCCAAAAAGCTATAAAACTGGGCATACTCTTTGATCTAGCAGGGCCATTACTGGGATTTCCAAAGAAATCATAAATGTTTGTAGCAGCTTTTTGTGGTAGCAAAGAATTGAAAAAGGACTGGATGCCCATCCACTGAACAAAATGTGGTACACGAAGGTAATGGAATATTACTGTGCTATAAGGATCTGTTTCTGTTGGGTTTTTTGTGTAAAACCTTTTTAACGTAATTTAATTGAAATTGTCCATTTTGTTTTTCATAATGTTCTCTATTTCCTCTTTGGTCATAAATTTCTTCCTTCTCCAAACATCTGATAGGTAAATCATCCCTAATTTGTTTATAGTATCAGCTTTTATGCCAAAATCATTTATCCATTTTGACTTTATTTGGGTATAGTGTGTGAGATGTAGGTCTGTGCTGAGTTTCTCACATATTATTTTCCAGTTTTCCCAGCAATTTTTGTCAAATAGTGACTTCTTATTCCAGAAGCTGGAGTTTGGGGATTTATCAAATACTAGATTACTACAGGTTTTCATTATTGTGTCATTTGTATCTAATCTATTCCACTATCCACCCCTTTATTTTTTAGCCAGTACCAAATGGTTTTGATGGCTGCTGCTTCATAATGTAGTTGTAGGTTTGGTACTGCTAAGCCACCATTCATTACATTTTTTTTTTATTAAGTCCCTTGATATTTTTTACCTTTTTTTTATTTCCAGATGAATTGTTATTATTTTTCTTGTTCTATAAAATAATTTTCGGCAGTTTGATTGGTATGGCACTGAAAAAGTAGATCAAGTTGGGCAGAATTATCATTTTTAATATATTAGCTCATATTATACATAGCATTATATTATATTATTTTTATTATATTAGTCTACCCATGACCAATTGTTATTTTTCTAATTGTTTACATCTGATTTTTTTGTGTGAGAAGTATTTTTTAATCATGTTCATGTAGTTCTTGGGTTTGTCTTAGCAAGCAAACCCCCAAGTATTTTATTTTGTCTATAGTAATTTTAAGTGGAATTTCTCTTTCTATGCTTTGCTGATGGACTTTTCAGTGATATATAGAAACACTGGTGATTTGTGTGAGTTTATTTTATATCCTGCAACTGTCCTAGAGGCATAAAATAAGGTTTTTGGATGTTTTTCTAGGATTCTCTATGTATATCATTTGCAAAGAGTGATAATTTTATTTCCTCATTCCATTAATCAGTATCTCAAATGTGTGCATATAAGCATATATTCATTATTTTTATATAAATGTATATACTTATAAGTTTATATAAATATATATTTATTTTAAATTTACTTGGTTCTTGTGTATTTAAAAATTCAAATACCATTTATTGGTATTTTCTTCACTATTCCTAGGAAAGAGGCAAAAAATATGATGTAAAGGATCAGTAAAATATTTCATGTATACATTTATATATGTGTTTATTTTCATATATGTTTGTATGTATATTCTTTTATATATGTGTGTGTATGAATATGTGTTTGTATCAAATGTATTGTGGGTGGCAACATGATTCTGTGATTTCAGTTATATAGATCGTATAATCTTGGTTAGAAAACACCCTTCACTGAAAAGTATCCAAACTTTTTTTCTCCCATAAGAAATCATTTCAGATGCCTGGAAGCACTGAGAGATTCAATTGCTTAGCTAGATTAACATAACCAATATGAGTTGAGCTCTCTTTTCAACTCTGGCCTTCCTGACTTAAAAGATTGGTCCTCTGTCCAGTGTAATAAAAAAGAAGCAATATTTTGTGAAAGGAATGCATAATCAAAATGCACTAAAAGCTTATAGTAGTCTAGTGGAGTTGGTAAAGAGGGTTTCTAATGAAAAGCTTTTTAGTTGATTTGGCATTTGAACTGGACTTTATAAGAAAGGAAAGTTTCCAAAGGCAGAACTTAGTAAAAAGAGGGAGATGGCAGAGCACTCTAGGCAATGAGAGAAGTTTAAGTGAAGGCTTGAAGAGAGGAAAATGTGAGTCATGTTCAAAAGAAGGAATTATGTAGTTTGCCTGGTAATTAATTTGTATTTTAAAAATATGTAGGCTTTGGTGTTCTACGTTGTGAACACTCAGAAAGGAAAATGCACATTACTACTAGCCAGCTAGCATAAATTCATGACGAATAAGTCATATTAAACTAACTTCCTTTCCATTTTTGGGCAGTTACTGGCCTGGAGAATGCCACAAAATATACTTGGATTTTACCAAAGCATATGACAGAGGTTCTCTTTATATCCCTATGAACAATTTCAAAAAATTTTGGCTAGAAAAAAAAGAGCACTCAGGTCAATTTGCAATTGGTTGAAGGACTGTACATAAAGGGTATCAATTAGTAAATTAATGTTTATTTCCCTTTCTTTTGAATATTGTTATAAACAACTTACCAAATTGCTATAAACAATTACCAAATTATCATATTACATAAAATTAAGAAGAATAGGTAATAAGGTATTTGACAAAGTCAGAATCCAAAAAGGACTACTCATACATGTGGCAAGACAGACCAAAGAAGATGAAATTTAAATTAGAATAAATGTAAATTCTTATACTTGGCTCCCCTCCCCCCAAAAAATCAACTTTCTTAAAATAGAAGAGAAAGCTGTGGGTAGACAATGGTGGAGTTGAAAATGGTGGTGTTTTAGTAAGTATCAAACTCAGTTTGAATCAGAGATATAACATGCAAATCAGAAAGCAATTTTTGAATTTAGTTTACATTAGTAGAAATATAGTTTCCAGATAAACAAGATACAGTGTACTGTGCTATTTAGTTATAAAGCAAATGAAAAACAGAGGGAACCTTTTAGCACATTGAATTGTCTATGGATGACTAATAGAAAAATGGAGAAGACACTCACAGGATAATATGTGGGAAGGAGTATTAATACCAAAGAAATCATAAATCAATAAAAACAAAGTATTGACAAGGTAGAGTTGGATGACCAGAATGGTGAGGGGCCTTGAAATTACATCAGATAAGAAATGATTGAAGTTTTTGGGAAGAGAGACAATGATAACTACTTTTTTGTGCAAGTGGAATAATTAATCTTTTGTTTTACTTGACTTTCAGGCACACAATTTAAATCAGTGCTTAGAAGTTAAAAGGAGATTTTTATTTTTTATTTTTTTAGCAATTGGAGCTGCCCCCAAAATTGGCTGCATTTTAGATGGTAAAACAGAATTTTTAAGCAGAAACTGGATAACCATTTATTAAGACTATTTGAGTTATGGATCAACAAGCTGATCCCTAAGATTCTTCCTAAGCATACATTTTAAAAGCCTTTTTATTAAATGACATTTTTCTTTTCTTTTTTTTTTCTTTTTGCATTTATATGTCATTTAAAGAGGGATAATGATTTGCAAGGCATAGTGATTAGATTCAGGAGAATAAGTATGTTGATATTTTTCTTTCTAATTGTGAGTACTTTTGATTCCCTGTGTACTATTTTCTTTTTTTTTTTTTCTTTCTCTTTTTGGATATTAGCAAAATTTTGGACTTCTCTGGCAGTATCACTTATTGCCTAATAATGGATTGGAGATCTAAGGGAGGAAAAAGAAAGAAATGAAAAGAAATTTTTCATCTACTAGTAATAATCTTTCTAATGTGATTCCATCAATTGAAAACAAAGCAAAAGAAAATAACATTTGGATTGTTTGAACTCTATAACTTGGAAAGTGTATTAAATTCAACAAAATTCAACACACACTTTTTCTACTTTTCAGGCACACTGTATCTTGTTGGCATTTACCACACATTTACTGAATTCCTTTCAATTCATTTACTGTACCATTCACTTAGCAAAAATAAAATAATGTAAATACACAGTCTCTGTCCTTGGGAAACTTACATTCTAGTTGCTACTAACTTGGGCCTCTTAAAATATATTAACAAATAATGTTTCTCTGCATCCAGCAAATGAATTGTATCTTTGAATACTGGATTCCATTGCAATAATACAACTAATCATTATTTGAAATGAAGCTATTGTCTTCACTCCGAGTCTTCTGTTTATTGAACAGTTCATAGAAGTCTACTACAATTCCAGAGGTAGGGGAAAAAAAGCCATTCCTTTTTTTTTTCCAATACTGCATATTGGTCATTTATTCTTGGCCACTGATGAGAGTCACTATATTCTATCATCCCATAAAAAGAAATATTTTACCCCACAAAATCACAAACTTTGTAGTTGGGCAAATTTCAGAAAATTGGATAAAGAAAAAAACATGTCACCTTTTTTTTTTTTGGCCTATGATGCTTTTCTTTCTTGAGGATACTTGAACTAATATTTAAATTTCTATAGCATTGTCAGAAACAGCTGAGATGCAATTACTTTAAGACACTTTGTCAAAAGGCTATTTTGTACCTGTTGGCTTTATGAAAAAAAATCAAATTTATGTGGTTTATTGAAAATGATTTGCTAAAAGTAAATAAGCAGTTGTAGAAATTGCAGTTGTCTCTACTTAAACACCTCATGGTTATTGCTATTTCTATTACCTTTATAATCAATGCCTTTCCAAAATATTTTATCTTGTTCCCCTAAAAATATTTAGGTAACATAGGCTTAAAGAATTGTGTTTCCTGATAGAATTTGAAAATATGACTAATCTTTGAGGATTCTATGTTTTGCTGCTTTTGTTTTTTTTTTAATTTTGTTTTGTTTTGGGTGAGGGACTAACTTCTCCATTCAAATTAATTAGTTCCCACTAATGGAGTATAATTAAGACAACATACTTCCTTTGCAATTCTCCCCATATTAGCTGTATAGAACCTAGATTACATAGATGCTATCTTATAGCTGTCCTAATGGAAATGGTACACATTAATAGGTAGAGAACTCTCTACCTATTAAAAACAATTGGGCAGTGTACAGAATGAAGTATAGGGAATTTCTATAAAGAAAAAGCTTTAGGAATAGTTTCTACACAGGTAAGAAGTTTCTTATATTTATTTTTGTATTCTTTCTTCTTCCATTCCATACAATAACTAAAAAACAAACTGTAAATTTGATCAGATCATTAGTAAGTTACCTAATTTTTCTTGAAAGGTAGTTTGGAACCATTAATTATTGGAGTCAGCAAGGTCAAGTGAATATTGCTGAATTTGAAATCAGAGGATCTGGATATAAAATCAAATGTTGATAGTAGCTATATGACTTGGGCAGGTAAAATCATTTTTTCTGGGAGTTGGCTTTGTTTTTGTTTTTTGTTTATGCTTTTTGCTTTTTTATTTCTGATGTAAGGAAATTAGACTAAATGATCTTGAAGATCCAGTAGCAAAACTTGTCTGGAGTTCCATTTATGCCACTGGCATAGTCTCAAGAACAAAAGTTAGCATGCCTCCATGCTAAAATGAAGCCTGGAGGAGGTTAGTAAAGAGTAACTTGAATATAAACTCCCTGAGGTCAGGTAATTTTTTTGTTGTTGTTCTTTAATGTGATTTGCATTTATATTTCTAGCATCTAGCAAAATGTCTTGCATAAAATAGATGCTTAATAACTGCTTCCCATCTTCCATGTTTAACAGAGTGTCTGATACATAGAAAACAATTAATGATTGCTGACTGCTTTATTTATTCAATCATTTCACACAAAAGCTTTCATGTATGGAATGCTGGTATGACACCTGGAAATGAGAGAACTAAGTTGCCCGTGATTTTCTTTGATAAAACATCCATTGTCAGTACAAAGAAGTTATAGAGAAAAGTAGGAATTTTCCTCTTTGACAGTAGAATCATGTCCTCTGTCACAGGGATGACCAATTCAGTCAATTCAGTGCTATTCGATGTTGTAGATATATGGGATGTCTCCCAGGCCAATTTGGTTTGTTTCTCAAATTCTGCTCTGCCTGATTGAGCAGATAGTACTCGTGAGATTCGGTTGTTTGCCTGGTGCCAATCCTCTGTGACTAATAGACAAACAGCCTGGGACATGGGAACTATGTATTGGGCCTGGTTACCACAGAAAAAATATTTTGAATTAATGCAATTGGTGAATCAAGCAACTGTTCCACACTTTATGTGAAGCATAAAGGAGAATGTGAAGAATAATACAAGTTTCTGGGATAATCAGACTGTTGAGGGGAGAGAGAAGGAGAGAAAATGACAGAATGAGCGAGAGACAGAGAGAATACTATGTACTCATAAACCTTTGCAATGACAAAATTTCTCATTAAGTGAAATAGTTAAATGGAATCATGAATTTTGTCTTCTTTTGCTAGATGTGATAGAGAACAATTTTCTGAAATTGTTAGATTGTTGAACAAGATTAAAATTCCTCCTAGGGAACTAAGGGAGACTGAGAATTTCAGCATTTAAAAAACTCAGGCAAAAATCAGTTGACTGAGTTCAGATGCTGTCTCTGAGGACTAGTAATTATCCCACATCTGTTTGGAGAAATCAACCTTAAAGGGAATGAATGGGTAACAATTTAATTAAAAAAGGTTTAGATTACATACAAATTGCCTGATACCATTATTGGAAGAATTGGTAAGTTGTACCATAAATTTTGACATCTCGGTGATAACAGATTAAATTTAGAAATCTTTTAATGATATTTCTTAATACAATGGCTATCTGTAGTTAAGTTCTTGTTTGTGTCCTTCATTCTCAAAAAGGAGCATAAAAACAGGGAGGTGATACCATGACATGCAAGGAAGTTGGATTCAAGTGAGTGAGGACTGTGTGAAGTCATCTACCTCACTTTCCCTTCCAGAGAATCTGGGTCCAATGGAAAGATAAAGATAAAGACAATTGGAGATGGTCCTAGTAATTAGAGGCACTAGCTTGTCAAACTTTCTCCGGGTGTTTGAGGTTTGATATTATTATATAAAATTAGATTCTTGAATCTAGACTTTGGAAATTTTTTCAAAAGCATTTTTTTATTTTGTCCTGGCTTTTTTTTTTTTTTAAACAACATGGTTATTATGGAATTATAAGTTCTCAATAGAGGGGGAAAAGAATAGAGTGAGGGAGGTAATTTGAAAGAAAATAAAATTTAAAAATATAAATGTGAACATATTGTTTTTCATTCTCTTTTATTAAAAAGTTAGGGCCTCTTCTTTTTGGGTTTGTTCCATGACACCTCCTAAGTTCAGATAATTATTGTACATATGTTTGTATAATATAAATGTGTATATACATACACATATATAACACACATATATATTACAGATCTGTTTATTTGTATATATGTCTATTGTGTATATTTATACATACATTAAGAAAATATTCAGCTTCCCAACATTTTGGACTATTGATTTGCATGTATGTACTTAATATGAAAATTTTTGGTTCCTTTACATTAAGGTCATAACACTACTTATTGACTCTTCTATCTATCCAGATTTTCTGTCTATCCAGAATTTCTCTATCATCCAGATTCTGAGCCCAGAACTCTATCTACTGAATGTTGTTGGTCGGTCTATTTCAATTGTGGCCAACTGTTCATGACCCCATTTGGGGTTTTCTTGGCAAATATACAGGACTGGTTTGACATTTCCTTTTCCAGCTCATTTTACACATGACCCACAAGTAAGTGACTTGCCACGGATCACACAGCTACAAATGTCAGAGGCAAAAATTGAACTGAGAAAGTTGAGTCTTCATCTACACCCAGAGAGAGAATTGTGGTAATTAGCAACCTATAAAGCCCTGAATAAATAGTATCTCATTTAATCTTCATAATAACACTGTAAAGAAAGTGCTATGATTATGCCTATTTTACAGATGAAGAAACTGAGGCAGATAGAGGTTGAATCATTTATCCAATCCCAGAAAACTAGTAATTTTCTGGAAAAGGATTTGATTTTGATTCCAGAACAAATACTCTATCCACTTTACCACCCAGCATTCCTTAAATGGATGACCACAGTATAAAGATTTCATAGGGAAGAAGTAAACCTAAAGCAGGGTTACTACATTTGCATAATAAAAAAGTTTAGTCACAGAGCAATGGGAATCTTTGTGTGCTCAAAACTGAACATATAACAACACTTAAGTGTGTTTATGTTGTACAAAACATTTTCCTGATAATAGCTTTGTAATGCAAATAGTTTATAGCCATTATTATAAAATGAGGTTCTAAGTGACTGATTTGATTAAAGTTAACATAGCTATTAATTATCTGAGATAGGATTTAAATCCAGATCTTCGGAGCATATACCTAACATTGTTTCCATTATTCCACTAATTGCCCATTTTTGGCCAACTTTCATTCTTTTAAACTTCCTAAAACACTGCTTGCCTGAGATTATAAGAAAATAATGATCACTTCTTGAATCTGTTGTTCCTGGTTTGTCATTATTTCATTAATTGGACAGATAAGTCTTTAAAAACAAAACAAATAAACTCATTTTCATGGTCTATCAAAGACCTAAGTCCCTTTGCACTATTAGCAGGAACAGAAAATTGGATTGTTAGCAACCAATACTGAAAATATTGTCTTTTTTTATTTTCTGAGGCAATTGGGGTTAAGTGACTTGTCCAGGATCACACAGTTAGGAAGTATTAAGAGTCTGAGGTCAGTCTTGAACTCAGGTCCTCCTGACTTCAGGGCTGCTGCTCTAACCACTATGCAACCTAGCTGTCCCTGAAAATATTGTCTTGGAACCACCATAACTTACCTTGTTGTTGTGAGCAGATTCTTATTCAGACCACTACAGAGCTTGACAACTAAATGTCAGGAGTTTCCTTCTTTGCAGTGTTTTAATGTGCTGCAAATTAATGAAAACTATGCCAACATGTGAGAGAACACACATCCTTTTCCAGCCATCCCAGAGATGAAATCATAATCCTGAACAAGTGAAGCAGTGGGTTTCATTAAAATATTTTCCATATGCTTTAAAAATATATGCTAATTAGAACCAAAACATTTTTTCTAAAATCTAAGCAGTGTGTGTGATGGAGAAGGGAAGGAGGAGGAACAATAAGAAGTAGTTTTCATAAAGACATATTATGTGGGACAGTTCATTTGTATTCTAAAAGAGAATTTGTTAAAAAAAAAACTATCCATCACATCATATTCATCTTCATATCTATAAATAAAAACAATCAAAGCAAAATATTAGCTATCTTATTTATCCAGTGGCTGCCTTTTCTTTTAAAGCACTTTTTTTTTTTTGTATGTTAAGGCAATGAATGGCATAAAAAGAACTATAAAGGCCCTAGAAGACAGGAAAAAGAATTATTTTGGCAGTACTATGACTGATAGAGTGACTGCTGCCTAGACCTTATTCTGCAGTACTGGAAGTAACTGCCCATTTTCCAAGGGAATGCTCAATATGATATTGCTGCATTATAATCTGCCTTAATTTTTCATGTACTTTCTGATATTTTACATTAATTTTTGAATGTTGTATTATGGAAATGTTTATAATTATAATCTATGACTAGTAATGGGCAATTTTTGCTGTAATATGGATAAGTTGACTGATTAAAATATTTTTTAATGAAATAAAAGGGAGAGAGCTTAAACTTTTTTGTTTGTTTATTTGTTTTAGGAAAGAATATCTAATCATTGCCCATGACATGATGATAGGGATATAAAGGGATGATGTTCCCATCATTCTATCATATATCAAGTGTAAGGCATAAGAGAATTGATTATGTCACTAGGCTATTATCAGTCCTGACTGCAGGTTGATTCTGATTCATTTACAGATACCATTTATTTATGTTGGGGTATGTGCATGTGTGTGTGTGTGTGTGTGTGTGTGTGTGTGTGTGTGTGTGTGTTGATGTTCATGTATCCCCTCTAATCACAAAAATTCTAGGCTTATAATAAAATTAATTGTCCAGATAACTTTTGAAGTCTTATGTTGATTTGTATACTACAGAATTACGGTTTTCACAGTAGAAGTAAATTGCTTTTTAATTACTTTCCTCCAGACACAAATTACAGCTTAACAATATTATTTTTAAATTTAAGGAGGCGTTTTGTTCATCATCTTTTTTCATCTGAGTCTTCCTTTGATTGTATTGATGACCATTATTTTAAGTAGAAGCAGCAGTTTTCTTTCTAGAATTTCACATCTTACTTTTGCATACTTACCAAACTGATAACTACTTATTTCTTTGATTTGGAATGGAATTGATGACCAGTTTTTCTGATAGCTGGAAGCAATAATATATTTTAGCTAGAAATGTGTATGTTTTCCCATCCATAGTGCTGGCTTTTAATATAATACCAGCTTATTGAAATATTGACTTGAAATAAAATGTTATACAAAATAGGTAATATTCACAATGAAAATATCCTACTGCCTTAAAAGCATTTAATTACAGATTTGTAAATATTTCATATACATCTTGAATACATATACTTTTACATTTAAGAGAATGTTCTTAGTTTTTTTAGTTATTTGAAATGTAGTAAAGATTGAAATGTATAGTAAATTGAAATCTAAATACTTTTTCCTAAAGAATATTTAAATGTAATAAATGATTTTTGAAAATACATATTTTGTTTTTTTCAAAATAAAGTTTCAATAGAGATTAAAACCAAAATGTTTTTAAAGTATATCTTAAATAAAATATATGTATACATATCCATATAGTTATTTTGCTGCACAAGAAGAATTAGACTTTGAAATAATGTACAATTAACTTGTGAAGGAAATCAAAAATGCAGGCAGACAAAAACAGAGGAATTGTAAGTGTTATGTAGTGGTTCACACTAATTTCCCAGAGTTCTTTCACTGGGTGTAGCTGGTTCTATTCATTAATGAACAAATAGAACTGATTTGGTACATCTCTTTGTTGAAGAGAGCCATATCCATCATAATTGATCATCTTATAGTATTGTTGTTGAAGTACATAATGATTTCCTGGTCCTGCTCATTTCACTCAGCATCAGTTCATGAAAGTCTCTCCAGGCCTTTTTGAAATCATCCTGCTAGTCATTTCTTACAGAACAATAATATTCCATAACATTCACATACCACAATTTATTCAGCCATTCTCTAATTGATGGGCATCCATTCAGTTTCCAGTTCTGGCCACTACAAAGAGGGCCGCCACAAACATTCTTGCACATATAGGTTCCTTTCCCTTCTTTAAGATCTCTTTGGGATATAAGCCCAGTAGTAACACTGATGGATA